>NC_057808.1:284579457-284592091 GCF_018294505.1 Triticum aestivum | reverse complement strand
TCATATTTCCCGTCCTTCAGTTATGTATGGATGTCGACCGATCTCCCTCAAGACATAGCTGGGTCTCTCCTTCTCAACACATATACGAGTCATTCTACCTCTATAGTTAGGCCTCTACCTACCCCTCCCCCCCACACACACCGATACATCGAGCGCTCTAGTCATGTCTCCCTGCCACACAAACTTGACTTGTGCCCTCTAACGTTCCGGTAGGCCAGTCGCCCTATATCTTTGACTTGCACACACACAATTTCGATGGCTCTCTTCATCGATCTCGCACCCACCCACTTGATCCTCTCTTCGACTCTATCGATAGCTATGACCCCTCCCTCTCTTCTCGTGGATTGCCCGACCCTCTATGTATGATATGGATAGGCCTCCATTTCACACACATTGCATGCAAAATTTTGTTTGAGATGTCATCGACACATATTCCCACAAATAATTCGCAAAATCAACCCCCACCCCACCCCCACCCCAAAACAAAAAACACTCACGAATGCGGTTTATATCTCTCACACACACCCACTTAGGTGGGGGACATGCACGAAGAGAAGAGGTGCATGCACGGCGTACATACTCCCGTCTCTTTCCAAACCACACCCGCGCGGTACACGGTGGAGCTCATTTCTGTAGGAAAAAGGCAGCTCACGTGGTAATTTGGCATGTGTAATGGTTGTCCACTTAGTGGAGGGAGGATCGTCTACCACGGGTGAACAAACAAATTGCGACTTGACGTGTGATGTTAAAAAAAGAGGCAAACCATGTGGGGCCTACCTTAGAGGCAAGGCTCTATACACTGGAGTACTTTTGATGTGTCCCGTCAACTCGCAGAACGAGGAGAAGCTTGCTTAGTACGCCGTCTCCCCCGCCCACGGGCGCGGTGGCTCGCAGGATGAGGTGAAGCTTGCTCCGCCTTACGCCCGCTCCCTCGCCCATGCGCGCGGTGGCTCGCAGGATGAGGAGAAAAATTTACTACTCCCTCCGTTTACTCCTCGTCCCTACTACCTTGGTTATAGAGATTATATCATATTGTTTGGAATATATATGTCCATTAGTAGATTTCAATATGAACTACTAGTACATACTCCAAACACTAATGTATATAGACGTATTTTAGAGTGTAGATTCACTCATTTTGCTCCGTATGTAGCACTCTCCCTCGCCCCTCGACCCTCGCCCACGTGGTGGACGTGTAGCAATTCATTCGGTCTCATATAGCCAGAACAATATATACTGCACTACCATTTTTGCTCGACTTCCCGAAGAGGCGAAGAGCCAATCGCAAGGTTAATATTTTGGAGATGCCAAGCGCAAGGTTATAGGAGAACGAGTAGTAGGTGCCGCGTCATTTATAAATAAAGTTTTTTTCTTCAGTGGCACGTACGCAATATGATAGGTTCATATGGAGAGAAAAGGAAACCACTCCACTATATACATAGTCAGGACGGGCCAGGCTACACGGTTGCTTGCTGGGGTTGCTCTCTTCACACTCTCTCGCACAAAATGACTGTGGCCACATCTCTAACATCCCGGCGGATCACGTCCGCTTGGGGAAGGGGTGG
Organism: Triticum aestivum; assembly: GCF_018294505.1. Classification (NCBI taxonomy): domain Eukaryota; kingdom Viridiplantae; phylum Streptophyta; class Magnoliopsida; order Poales; family Poaceae; genus Triticum; species Triticum aestivum. Next base: position 284,590,526 of record NC_057808.1, on the reverse strand, counting down.
ATTCTTAGTGTAGATGCGGTGGCCGTCGCCGACGGCGAAAACCCACTGTCGGCACGTCCCGATCAGGGGTCCCCGCCATTCTCTCTCACAAAGCCGGTGAGGTTTCCTTCGTCCCTTTCTCACTGCCGCGACGTGGGCAGTTGCCGCCTCCCGCCGCCCTCCTCAAGGTTGTGCTACGTCCCTCAGGTACAACTCCCTTTACAGCCGGCTTGCACCACTGCTCCAGCTGCCCACATCACTCCCTGTGGATATTTCTCTACTTCTTTGCCCCGCACATACCTCTACTGGCTTCTACGTACTGTATTTGTGATGAGTTTATGTCTCATCAACTAGTCCCAGTAATCTTATTCTAATCATGCTTCTTCAATTTCTTTGCCACAGGGATGCTCATCTCGATTTTGGTGAAACTGCACAAAATGATCCGATGGTCAAAAGGTTGCAAACTTCATTTATTAGGAAGCTCGAACATTGCCAGCAAATTGAAGCCTGGTCAGGGTTCACGGTTCAAGGGCTAGGGACTGCATGGATCGTTTTTTCTCTAGCTGCCTCTGTTCCAAAATAAGTGTCAACTTTAGTAGTAGTACAACTTTGTACAAAAGTTTGCACAGTTGAGACACTTACTTTGGAACGGAGGGAGTACATATTTGCTATGATCTGTTAATCATTGAGATGCAATAGTATGCATGTTAGTCTCTTTTGTATTTGATGAAATGTTGCAACGGGCAACCTTGGACGAAAGATACATGTAACAGAAGCTGGAAGCTTCATAGCATTGTACAAATTTATCTCGCTGATAAATTACAGTACGTACTATACTAGTACTTCCTCCGTTCCTAAATATAAGTCTTTGTAGAGATTTCACCATGAACCACATGCGGATGTATATAGATGCATTTTAAGTGTAGATTCATTCATTTTGTTTCGTATGTAGTGGAATCTCTACAAAGACTTATCTACTAGTAATAGCTAGCCCCCACTACTAGGAATTCTCTATCCTCTCCTTGAGCCACATCATCAAAATTGATGTAGCCGTTAGATGAAGTAAATCAGTCCATAATAGCCGTCTGATCTAGACGTTGAGAGGCTCCGCACTAAGCCACATGCAAGCATGCAGAAATACCGTGGCACATGCATGTGAGTGGGTTTTAAATCACATCAACATGTCTGCATGCAAGCATGCACCGGTAGCATGCATGTAAGTGAGCTTTTAAGTCCCATTAACATGTCAAAAAGAAAAATATAATCCCATTATGCAGTAGGAGTTGGCTGATCTTTTTTCCTTACGTGGGATGATCTAAATGATGACGGGAGTTTATTTAGTTTGGCTACCACATTTTTCATGCGGTTATAGAGTTTTTTTAGTTCTATGAAATCGATAATTTTGCGCAGAGAGATATACCGCTGTTCCGCGGCAACGCGCGGGGACTCATCTAGTAATATTTAGGAAAGGAGGGAGTACTATGTAAAGAGTTAGGTGTCGCACGGTGATAGTGTGAGGTGGGCCATGTAATCACTGAGCCTGCGTGTTTTCACTGCTCTTGCACGCCTCCGCTGTAAGAATGGAGATCTAGTAGTAGTACCTCCTTTCGCCGAAAGCGTGGGACACCCAGCAGTCCTACCACCTCAGTAATAAAGACCAATGAGCCGTCAAATCACATAGACCAAGCAGTAAGTTGGACGGACGAAGCAACCATCACTCTTGCGCCAGTGAGAGGTCGCGTCCGCTCTTCCCGGGCATGAATGCGGCACCGATTCTTTGGAGCCGCGCTGACCGTTTCGGGCAGGAAGCGCGCGCAGGCGATGGAGGGGCTTTGGGTGGGCCAGGCTGGTCAGGAGCGGGCGTGGCAGCTGTCCGCATGTCCCTACCGGACATGCCCGGAAACGAGAGGATGCACCGACTCTCGCGGCTAAAATCGTACACTACACAACATCTCTCTGTAGGAGTAGGTCGATATCGTCGCTCTCTCTAACACACACATGCTGTTAAACACACACACACACACACACACACGCACGCACCTTGGTCCCGTTGCACCTTCTAACGTGACTTATTACACCTAGACGGAGGGAGTAGTAAGTATACAAGATACGGTGGCACACTGACTTAAGTCGAATACAAGTGCCCAAAATTTGTGTGCATGTTATAATAAGGATTCGCTTAAAATAGTACGTGAGCGAACAGAGGGATCAATTGGACAGTGTTCCCGAGCAGTAGCGAGATGTGTGAGGTAAGATACACCGCTGGCGCTTTTATTTTTTCTTATTAATTTGTTTGTTTCACCCTCTGACTGGTGGGACCCAACGTACTACATGGAGAGAGGTACGGTGACTAAGGCTGCATTATTTCTGCACCACTGTGGATAGTCTTACCACCAAAGCCACATGACACGATTATGATTGAAATCCCAATGACTCCCACACACATAAAAAAACACGGCATTCTTGTCACATGAATGCAGGAATGTATAAAAGGTTATTTCCCTCTTGTTGAACATAACGGGAGGGTTGTGTAGCTGGTTAGCCTGTTCGCTCATCAAACTTGAGGTCTCGGGTTCGATAATTACACTTGAGAATAATTTGTGCCAGGAGGATTCTTTGACTGGTCAAAATGTTTTCTAGGGTTTGCACGCTTCACACTCTCTCTCCAGTATATATATACACGCTGGAGCCTCAGCGCTTGTAGTTGCTCTCTTCACACTCTCTCGCCCTCTCCCGCTGGAGCCTCAGCGCTTGTAGTTGCTCTCTTCACACTCTCTCGCCCTCTCCAGATCTAAACAAGACTTCGTTGGCCTCTCTCTCCCCTCACTGCTGCTCAAAGAGCCGGCAGGATCCGTCTGCCGGGAAGGGAATGAGGCTTAACGGTGTCGCCGTCGGCGAGGGACTACCGGCGCAGCTGTTCACTTTCCACCCAGCGGCGGCGCGGGAGGGCCTCCGACCCCTTCTTCTTCATCGCCGTCCCGTCGCCCACCGAACCATGCCCCAAGAACCATAAGGTATAATTTACTTACTCCACATGCATTGCTCTAGCTGCATGTATACCATGAATCTAGGACGTGGTTCAAAGAGGAAAGGAGTGGGGGAAAGTAGTGGGAAAAGTTGTATATATCATGAATCTAGGACGTGTTTCAAAGAGGAAATGAAGGGGGAAAGTTGCATAGCATGAATCTAGGACGTGGTTCAAAGAGGAAAGGAATGGGGGAAAGTAGTGGGGAAAGTTGTATCGCATAAATCTAGGACGTGGTTCAAAGAGGAAAGGAAGGGGCAAAAGTACTAGTTCAAAAAGGAAAGGAAGGGACAAGGCTGTAGAGTTTGAGCAGGACTAGATTTGCTGCGCGGGAAAGGTGTCTAAAGATAACAAAACTGGGACCAACAAAAATATGCTCCTTGGTTGTTTGTTCTTTGTTGCAACAGACTGTGCATGACCACAGTACATCGGTAGATGCACATGGTGCTGGTGCGTCCACTGTCCCGTGCAACTCATTAGCTGTTGTTAATCTAAGGCCCTGTTTGGTTAAAAACTCCCTAGTCCCTACCCGCTTGGTTCCAGGGACTAAACATGGACTAGAGGTTATTAAATGACATGCTAAAAGACCATGTTACCCCTAGTAATGAACTAATAGAGACAAGGTGCGATGCGTGGCAGGGGCAACTGTTGGAAAAAGTCCCAAAAAGACTCCCTCGGGGTCTTCTTTCTTTAGTCCCAAATGCCCACTTTTAGTCCCTAAAAGTCCCTCCTGTTTGGTTTAGATGGGACTGACACGGAGTTTTTTTAGTCCCTACACCAAAATGTCCCTGTAAGCAAACACCCTCTAATAATGCCGCTGGAAAATTGATGCAATGCCACAGTTAAAAGCAAATTACATGTTTAACGAATTTTATTGTTAATATAATCTCTATGTTAATATTAATCAATGCCACCGTTTGAGAAATGCTACTGTCTTGCTTTCTTTCCCATTTAGATAAGGTAGATGCTTCTTTTTGTTGGCTTCTGTGTCATCCACCGTTATTGACCACTAATTGTTTCCTTTGCACCTCTGTGTAAACAGGGTTATCTACTTCACCTCGTTGCCATTGTGACCTTTTGTTGCACTGCACAAAACACTTTTGTTTTAAGAGTGTTTTGTGCAGTTCAACCAAAATGTCACACCGACAACGTTGCTTGATTGCTTGATCTTAGTGGAACTGCACAAGAGGAGATCTTACTTCCTATCCGTTAAGGCGAATTTGGTTCAGATCTTCTTCTTGTGAGTTGTTTGAATTCCGCATCATGAGAGGTCAGTACTAGCCTTCTTTCACATGATTCTGCAGTGTGCTTTCATATGTTGTGCTACTTGTACGATAATGTTGCTTGATTTTAGTGAACTGCACAAATGGAGAAAAGACTTCCAATCTGTATGTGCACCGTAATATCCCATTGAGGTAAGATAAGGATATTTCACAAGGAGCAGTTGAAGGATGGTTACATTACTCCCCACAAGACCAAACTAACTTCAGCTCAGAAGGACTGACAAATCTCCATTTTTTTGCTGTGATGCGCGAGTACAATGTTGTTCTAGGATTCTTTCTGGTGAGTTCCATTTTTCTAAAAGTGTGCTCTACATGGACCATGTATGCGCGTGTTGAAACTGTCAATTCATAGTACAGTTTGCATTATACTAATTACTTTTTTGTATTTGTGCAAACATGGGTGCTCAGCTTGATTTAAATGGGAACTGCACAAAATGTTCATGAATACATTGAATCATTCATTTCCACCACAAGAAAGGAGGTGCCGATAAGTTCAAGGCGTTGCAACATATAAGGGCGAAATCATACAAGCTACGCGCGAATTTGGTTGATTTTGGTGGAACTGCACAAAAAGAACAGCTGGTTTATTTAGCACGAGGTGCCATGTCAATGTCCGAACTGATGGCAAACCCTGCCCATTCCACAATCGTAGGCATTTGATATTTTGGAATGGGACAACCTTGTCAAATTTTGCTCATTGATTTTAGCAAGACATGCGTTTGATATTTTCGAATGGGACGCCCTTTGCTATCAGCAGCGTCGATCAATTTTTTCTTTATTCTTTAGTTGTGAAGTAAATATTGCCTCTGACATGTGAGTAGCTGAGATGCATAATCATCGAATGTTTTGAATGTTCTCTATGAATTGTCAGGCCTGTGTGTTTGATGGCAATGTACATAAATGCTAAAAAGCTGCTCAAACTCTTTGTACTCCTTCTGTTCCTTTTTACTTCGCACATTGTGAAAGTGCATACTTTTTTGTATAAGATTGGTCAAAGTAGAGATACTTTGACTGCAGACAAAACTTGTATGCAGACTAGAAAGGACCGGAGGGAGTACATGTGAAACTGCTACAAACGAGGTGATCACCCTGGGAATAATGCTAGTACGTATTGTTTTGCATGTTCATCCAATGCCAGTGATACAGGAATTCGAACTAATCGAAATAAATTCATTCATACACGGTCGGATTTCATATAAACATGCCGGATTTCATTACATTTCATACATTCTTCAACTAAAAAGGGGTGCGCTGGAGGTATAATTAATTAACCGAAGCTACCCACCTGTGTCCCGCTGAGCCGAACAGAAGCTTCAGTGACTTAACTGCAGGTGCAGTTGCGTAACTGACATGTGGCCTGTTGGGCCCATGTGTCAGTCAGCCAACTGCACCAGCAGTTAAGTAGAAGCAGCGTTCTTCTCCAGCGCAGCTCTCCGACTCCACGTCGCTGCCAAGAAGCTAACCGGCCGTCAATGGTCAACCCGCCTAGCTTGGCTTCAACCGGAGGGTAGCAGCGGTAGCCTTACTTGGACCCGAGCGGCGGTGACCTACTGTGTTCTACTCTTACTCGTTTTCTGTGTGGCGCGGCCTCGTTGGCAGCGGGGCGGGGCCTCGGCGGAGCCGGCGATGTCCTCTGTCTCGTTGCCGGCGGGCGGCGCCTCAGTGGAGCGGTGGAAATCCTCCCCCACGTTGCCGGCAGGGTGGGGCCTCCGCTGAGCCGGCGATGTCCTGTGCCTCGTTGTTGGCGGGGCGGGGCCTCGGCGGAGCCGGCGGTGTCCTCTGCCTCGTTGTTGGCGCCGCGGGGCCTCGGCGGAGCAGGGCCTCGTCGACGCCAGCGGAGCGGGGACTCGTCGGAGCTGGCATTGTCCTCTGCCTCGTCCTCGGTCTCGCCAAACAGCGCCTCGCCCGCTTCATCGCCCTCTTTGCTAGCCTCTTTGTAGGCGGCCGTAGCCTCCGCTACCCGCATGCGGTACCGCCAGCGCTCGAGGCGGCCCTTGTGGGCGGAGCGGTACGAGTCGAGCAGCGCCTCCTGCTCCGCTCGCTCCGCGGCGATCTGCTCCTCCGCCTGCAGGTGCTCCCGGAGGAGATGGTGGTTGTAGGCGGCGTCGGCTTGCGCCTCCCGGAACTGCTCCTCACGCATCTGCCTCACCCTGTCCATATATTGGGCACGGGCCTCGCCGATGGTCATGGTGCAATGCACCGGCGAGGATGGCGTGGAGGAGGGGGTTGGCGCCGGATCATCGACTACCATGTTCTCAATTGGGACGTCGTCGTCCTCCGGCTGCCTGCCGGCCAGCCGGTCGGCAGCAATGGTTGCCATCTCCTTGTGGTCCGTCGTCCGCCCGTCCCGAAGAGCGCTGGAGCACGAGGAAGCCATGGTGGGCAGTAGTGGTGTGCACAGGAGAAAGGGAACGGATGCGGATGACTGCGGCTATGGCCGGCGTAGCAGTTTATATAGCAATGGTGGGCGGGCGGAGGGACGGACGTGTGGCGCCAGAGTAGCCGCCTCGGCAACCGCGTATCATTAATGTGGGCGGAAGATGGACGGACGGACGACACTTGTGTCGTTTGAAGGCAGAGCAATCGCCTGCACCGGGAAGCGGGGCGGGCGGCGCTGACTGTTTCGGGCGGAAAGCGCACGCGGGCGAGGAGATGACTTTACTTGGAGAGGATGACAATGGGGACCCACCAGGTCCATAGCCTCACGTACGCAAGTGCCTCCTTATTATATATATATAACTATAATTTATTTTGCTTCCTCCTGGTTTCCTGACATCACGGTCCCACACCATTGTCAACCTATGTAGTAGTCAATAAACGAGAGAATTGCACAAGAAGCAGCCGACAGCTGGGACCAAGCAGCTCGAGCAGTATTTGTGTTTTTGAGGTGTGAGCACTACAGAGTTTTTCGATGTTTAGCCCAGATATTAATTTTTCTCCTCTGAACAACAACGAAAACATCGCTGCAGGTATTAATTGGGCGGGCTGTGGCCCGTCTAGCCCAGGCCAGATATCCAGCCAAGATATTAATTTTTTTCAAGCTGAAAATGGCTAGCCCAGCTATACTTTTTTTAAGGAATACCCAGGCAAGGTCAAGTTGTTATTCTCCGCCCCGCTGGGCTGCAAATCTTTATGCATTAGGCTTAACAAGAAAATGGGCTTTAAGAAATAATAAATGGGATGTAATTATAAAAACTGGGCAGTAACTATAAAAAAATGCACCAAACACGTGATTACTTTATAAAATATTATTTTTGGATATTGAAAATTTTAATTTCATTAATTGTTGCGAGCGCAATGTTTTGTTGGATTTTTACGTAATATAAATTTATATTGAAATTGTATTTAATATGACTAGAAATTTCGGGATAAAAATATTTCGGATCCCATCAAAATGTGGGAAATTTTATTGAATTCTGTTTTGAACGGTTGGTTGAAATGGGCTATACTTTTAACAAACTGTAAATGGGCTATAGTAAATTCCATTAGAATTCAAAAATGGGCTACACATTCTTACAAATCTCAAATGGGCTATAAGTTCTCTGCCACACACTTCTGGCCTTACTAAGTTGACGCGTCCCTTAAAAAAACAGAGTTGACGCGTATGCAAGGCTTTGTCAACTTATAGTCAACACACGGTTCTAGCAGCAGTGGCCGCTGGATGTCCATCCAACGGATGCCGTGCTTCTTCTTCAATCTCGGATATTCTAGCTTCACCCGCCCAAAAAATGATTCCTCCCCCTGACATCTGGGGCGCACCGTTTCGGAAGCTGACCTGTGGGCCTACTAAGCTGATCTGCATGCATTCAAAAAGAAAGTTGACGTACCAAGGGCTTTGTCAACTTAGTCAATATAAACGATTCTAGCTGCAGTGACCGTACGATGTCCATCCAACGGCCGTCGTGCTTCTTCAACCTCTGGTCTTCTTGCTCCAGCCGCCCAAAGCAGCGCCAGTCGTGCCGACTGCTCCTGCCTCCCGTGGCCGGCTGTGCTGCCGCGGAGGCCTCACCGCCCCCTACTACTCCCACCGCTGGCTAGGCCATCCCTCCACTCACCCACACCCGCTGTTATTCTGCGGCAACGGCAGCCTCACACCGCAGCCGAACCAGTGAACGCTCGTACTCCTCTCCGCGTGGGCATCCACTGCCGCTTCTTGCCCGGCTCCGCGTATTCCCCTTCCTAGGCCTCGCCGTCGTCCACCGCCGTGGTGCTCTCGGCACGGCGTGGTCAATGTGGTCAACGACCGACTTCCATCGGAAGAGTACTGTACGTGGAGAGGATGACAGCTGGGTCCACGGCAGCCGCAAGGAAGTGCCTCCTTATTACGCGGAAAATAATTAATCCTCCACCTGACAGCGGGGACCCACTGGACGGGCCACCAGTATTTTGCGAAAAAAAATCGTTTCCCCCTGTTTGCTGGGACGCACCGGACGGGCCACCGTATTTCACGAAAAAACGTTCCCCCCGCTGTCAGCTCGGACCCACCGGAAGTGCCTCCTTACTACGCACAAAAAATGAATACTCCCCGGGCTAGCTGGGACCCACCTTCGTGGGAGGCTGACTTGTGGGCCTACTAAGTTGACGGGGACGAAGGGCTTTGTCAACTTAGTCAATATGAACGATTCTAGCTCCAGTGACTGTACGATGTCCATCCAACGGCCGTAGTGCTTCTTCAACTTCTGGTTTTCTTGCTCCAGTCGCCCAAAGCAGCGCCGGTCGTGCCGCATGCTCCTGCCTCCCGTGGCCGGCTGTGCTGCCGCAGAGGCCTCACCGCCCCCTACTATTCCCATCGCTGGTCAGGCCCTGCGGCGACGGCAGCCTCACACCGCAGCCGAACCAGTGAACCCTCGTACTCCTCTCCGCGCGGGCTTCCACTGCCGCGTCTTCCCCGGCTCCGCGTCGTCCCCTTCCTAGGCCTCGCCGTCGTCCACCGCCGTGGTGCTCTCCACGCGGCGTGGTCAATGTGGTCAAGGAACGACTTCCATCGGAAGAGTACTGTATGTGGACAGGCTGACAGTTGGGTCCACGGCCACATCCCAGTTTTTTTGTGATTTGCCAAGTAAGTCACTTTGTCAGGCCTGTTGGGCTGCAAATCTTTCAAGACGAGGAGAGCTTTCATTCGGCTGCCGAGAAAATGACCCATCAGTAATGAGAAATGGGCTGTACATTTTTAAAACACATCAAACCGGCAATTAGTTTCAAATATTTTTTTTTCATTTCAAGATTTTAAATTACATTAATTTTTATGCGTGGAGAATTTGTTGGATTTTATATTGATATGCATTTATTTTTAAAATCAGTTTGAATGTGAGTAAATTTCGGGATTAAAAACAGTTCGGACCGCACTGAAATATGCAAAATTTCGTATAATTTTTTAACCGTGGCCACAATATGGGCTGTAATGCTAACAAAAAGAATATGGGCTCCAAAAAAACCTTAAGAATTAGCAAATGGGCTGTAAATTATTAGAAATAATGGCAGATGGGCTGTATGCTGTTTTCCACAGATTTGAGGCTTTCCTAAAAAAAGGTTGACGCACAAGCACTGACTGTTGGATGTCCATCCAACGGCCGTCGTGCTTCTTCAATCTCTGCCCTTCCTGCTCCAGCCGCTCAAACAAGCGCCGGCGGGACTGCCTGCTCCCTCCTCCCCGTGGCCAGCTATGCTGCCGCGCAGGCCTCACCGCCCCACCGTACTCCCATCGCTGGCATAGCCATCCCTCTACTCACCCACACCTGCTGTTATTCTCCGGCGACGGCAGACGAACCAGTAAACCCTCGTACAGTCGTACTCCCCTCCGCGTGGGAAACAACTGCCGAGTCTTCCCTGCCTCCGTGTCGTCCCCTTCCTAGGCCTCGCGGTCGTCCACCGCAGTGGTGCTCTCAGCGCGGCGTGGTCAATGTGGTCAACGACCGACTTCCATCGGAAGAGTACTGTGCGTGGAGACGCTGACAGCTGGGTCCACGGCCGCAGCAAGGAAGTGCCTCCTTATTACGCGCAAAATAATTATTCCTCCACCTGACAGCGGGGACCCACCGGACGGGCCACCGTATTTCGCGAAAAATATGTTTCCCCCTGACTGCTGGGACCCACCAGCTACACCTTCGCACGCAAGGAAGTGCGTCCGGGCAACAAAAAAAAAACGATTCGCCCCCCTGACAGCTGGGACCCACCAGCTACATCTTCGCACGCAAGGAAGTGCCTGACAGTCGGGACCCACCTGGTCAAAACGTACGTAGCCTGTCATTCTGGTCGCGAACATGTACGTACATATATACTGGTGGATGTAGAGGCGCGCACATGTCGTAGTAGAGGCACGCACGTAGCATGTACACGTACGTACAGCGGCCAGGGTGCAAGAAAGAAAATACGGCCATGTATGTGTACATACGGGCGGGGTCTCGAATGCCTACTCGCGCATACGTACGGTGAGGGCTCGTTGACATGGCTGGGTCGGAATGGAGAAACAGCGTCGTGGTCGTGTTCATGGGGAGGCAACGGAATGCGTCGTGTTCATCGGGAGGCAATGGAACGCGTGGGAGCCAACCGGCTGGGTCGGAACGGAATGTGTGGTGGTGTTCATCGGGAGGGCTTGGACGGAACAGGCGATGAAAACGAGGCCTGGCGTTCGGAACGGGGTCCTGTTGATTGGGAGGGGTGTGGCGTACCGCAAAACGGAGGAAATGGACCTCCTACGGTCGAAACGGGGGTCCTCTTGATCGGGAGGGGTGTGGCGTACCGCAAAACGGATGAAACGGACCTCCTATGGTCAAAACAGGGGT
>NC_057808.1:284419402-284579124 GCF_018294505.1 Triticum aestivum | reverse complement strand
TGGCGTACCGCAAAACGGACCTCCTACGGTCGAAACGGGGGTCCTGTTCATCGGGAGGGGTGTGGCGTACCGCAAAACGGGACTCCACGGGATACTGCTCATCTCCACCGTCGACCTCCTCCAGCCTCCACGGGCTGCCGTCGACCTCCTCCAGCCTCCATGGGCTCCTGTTCATCCAGCCTCCACCGCGCGCTACTCCACCGGCTACTGTTCAACCACCCCTCCACGGGCACCCCTCCACCATCTACTGTTCATCCAGCCCTCCACACCACGGGGTCCTGTTCAACCACCCCTCCACGGGCACCCCTCCACCGTCTACTGTTCATCCAGCCCTCCACCACACCACGGGGTCCTGTTCATCCAAAGGCAACGCCACCGCTCACTGTTCATCCAAACCCCCCCGCAACGCTCACTGTTCATCCCAGAGGCAGCATGGATCGGCTTCAGTTAGCAGCAGTAGCGAAGGAATCGCTCGATCGGGTTCAGTTAACAGCCATCGATCGATCGCTCGGGTTCAGTAACGCGTAGCCTGCAGTGCAATCGCTCGGGTTCAGTTAGAGCCCAACGCCTCGCTCGGGTTCAGTTAGAGCCAACGCCTCGCACACACGCGCGTACGTGTACGAGAGAAACGCGCATCGCTCGGCCCCCGACCTCCCACCGTAACCGGGAACTCCCCGAAATTTTCCTCGCCCTCGCTTCTACCACAGTTTTTTCCGTCATGGACGGCCCAAAGAATGTCAAGCAGCTGCGTCTCCGGCCCGCCTAGGACGAAAAGCCCATTTTCTGTCATGATTTTTTACATAGAAGAAGGAGCCCACCACATCTATGATGATACCGGGTTTTGTCACAATTATCGTGTCACGACCGGTTTTCCAATAAAAATATTTATTGAGAGACCGATCCCTTTTACGGACTAGTAGAGAAGAATTCCTTCTTAATGGTAGACAAAATCTTGATCACAGAAGAAAAATACCAGGAGTACTGAATATAATACAAAGTTGAGCGGAGACTGCTCAACAATTTATTACAAACACGCCAATAATACATAAAGGCGGATAGGGTGGCAAATCTACTGACTCACGATAAAAGCGGTGGTGGATATATCACAGCGAAGTGGGTGATATGACTCCTGAAAACTAACAGCTCTTCGAGCATCGGAGTGAGGCTCGAGGAGACTTATTGCGGGTGGCGGAAGCGTATATGATAGAAGTGACCAATATCCAGGATCGCACGGGACTGACTGGGATTCCTCTAGGCATCGAACTCACTATCAAACTCTTCATCCATGAGATCACCTTTGTCAACATCTGGCCAAATCAACAAGCCAGGTGAGTACTATGAAAGTACTCGCAAGACAGTTCGGACATAAGATATAACAAATGTAAACATGATGCATGCGGACAGATTAACAAGTGCACTCAGACGAAGGGACAATAATGCGTGGGAAAATAAAAGAGAAGTCGGGCGGTAGTCCTCCCGAAATCCCAAAGTAAATACTGAGGGCCAAACGAGTGTCTGAATGACTCCTCGAGAGGAAAATACAAGAATAACAATGCCGCAGTCGGGCGTCAAGGCGACACCACATAAAGGGCTTATAATAGAATATAAAAGACAGTGCGTGCCACAGTCGGACGTCTGAGCGACATCACATAAAGGGCTTATATTGAAAGAATAAACAACAGTGCATGCCACAGTCGGATGTCTGAGCGACATCACATAAAGGGCTTATATCAAAAGTAAATAACAAGAGTGCCATAGTCGGACGTCTGAAGCGACATCACATAAAGGGCTTATATCAAAAGTAAATAACAAGAGTGCCACAGTCGGACGTCTGAAGCGACATCACATAAAGGGCTTATATCAAAAGTAAATAACAAGAGTGCCACAGTCGGACGTCTGAAGCGACATCACATAAAGGGCTTATATCTTGACTCAATAATTCAGTAGCTCAAGAATATAAATCATTACAAGTACGAGGTAAATAAAAGGTTAGTCCATCCACAGGAATAACAATTAAACTGGGTTTACTACTCAAGCTTGTTCACCGGGGATTTACCACGAGGATTGACATAGATATGGGTATACTGGCCATGGTCCTTGACCATAGATACGATGACTCGGAAGGATTTGACTCTGCAGAGTTTGTACTTTAACCACAGCCAACGGATTTCAGTAGTCACGGGGACTAGTTCCGTTTACGGTGTTTTGGAAGAAACACATCTAACCAGTACACACCCATTCAACATTCCGAAGCCAGGAATCACCCTCGGCAACGTTCAAGAAAAACCTTGAGACGGGGAGGCTACAACCTCGCGTAGCATGGGATCAAATTTATATACGCGCGCTCTAAGGGGTGCCCCCCTCTCGGTCCCAACCGGAAACACCCATGCCCCCTGACCGGATGACTGGCTTTAATCCAGGGCCATGGAACCCTCATCCCGCCCCTCTATTTGGTGTGTACACGGAAAGAGGTTACCAACTTACTAAACCGTATTCTTGGCAGAAAGCATGTGGTGGCACGAAAAAGGGGGAGAACGATAACGTGACTCAGTCCACGTTAACATCGGAGTTTATCGGATATCGTAAGGCTGGCATGCTACAACAATACCACCTTACTGCCTTTCATGTCACCACATGACTAGGCCATCTCTCATCAGAGATCACAGTAACTTTGGAGCACACAGATAGTTGCCTTACATGCAACGAGATGCTCACCGATACTCATATGCCATCCACAAACCATTCAAGCAAACATGCAAAACACCCGTCATATCAAAGGTTCGAACATGCTTGCCTGGTTCGGAGAAGTCGGAGTCTAGCTCGGCGAAGTTCGCGGCTCCGTCACCTCTTCCGGAACCTACGGTATAGCGAAAACGTATACTAACGTGAAAATCATCGCGTGTATAAAAGTTGTCCCAAATTTTTTCCAAATAAATACTATATAAAAAACTAGATAAAAATATAAGACTGTCAGAAAAAGAATCACTCAAAAATCACTTTTTATTAAAAAGTTATAAGGGTTTTAGTCCAGGGACTAATCTGTGATGAAACAGAAAAGGTCCAGGGACTTAACTGAGAAAACAGAAAACGGTTCGAAGGGAAACGCGCCAGCCCACAGAGAAAACGTACTTGCCCGAAGGCGCCAACTGAAAACGGTTCGCGGGAGAGAAAGAAGAGAGGCTGGCGTGGGGGTCCCACATGTCAGGTTTAAATCCTCGCCGGCGCCCGAAGGCTGCGGTGGTCGCCGGCGTCGAACCACGGCGATTCAGGGAGATCGGAGTGTACCAAGAGGTTCAGCGTGTCCTTCCGCATCGGTGGGTGGTGGACTTAGTCGTCGGAGAGCACCACGTCGATGGCGACACTTTCTCCGGCGGACGGCGGCTCGGGCGATGGTGGAGAACTCCGGTGGGTGCTGCAAACTCCGAATTGAAGCGCGGGTCAGGAGAGTGGATGCATAAGAGAGCTACTGGCAAGAGTTGGGGGTTAGAGGTGCACGCACGGGAGCGAATCGAGCTGGATCCCGTGGCGGGTCGCGGCGGCCGGAGTTGAGGAAGAAAGCTCTCCCGTGGCTCTACCAGTGGCTAGGCGTGGTCTAGGTGAAGTGCAGAGGTGGTGTGGGTTCGAGTTGGAGCTCGGGGCCTCTATTTATAGGCGGATCGAGGGGGTGGCCGTGAACGGGATCGCTCCGGCGAGCAATTACGGCGAGGCAATGGCTTGGCAGGGAGCTTAAGTGGCCAGGCAGCATTAGGGAGGTGTACTGGTGCCGTTCCCCTGCTAATCTTGGTCGGTCTTGGCGTAATGGCGCCGGTCCTCGACGGGGTGGCCGTACGGGCACGGCGGCGGCAGAGAGCGTGCTCTGCGCCTAGCGGTTCACGACGAGGGTGGCAGCGCGCATTGGGGAGTGGTTGGCCACGCGGCGGCCTCCGGTGGCTTGGGCGGCGCTGGGTGGCGCCGTCCACGCTGCGCTCCTCTCTGGCGGCCGCAAAGCCGCCGCTGCCGTCGGTCACGGGGCGGCGCACCTCCTCCTGCTCGTCGCCGACGCCCGCAACCTTCCAGGCGCTCGTGCGGTGCAGAGGACAAGGGGGAGGGGACGGGGAGCAAGACGCCACAGCGACACTGGCGAGATGGACAACGAACACTGAAGAAAAGGACAGTGCACTGAAACTGTTCTCTGAACTTAACTGAACATGACAGCAACAGTGTCCAGTAGGTGTTCGACGAAATGATTTGGCAAGAAGAAATTTTTTCCTGGAGCTGGGACTTGGTGAGGTGACCTCTCAATGCACCCAGAGGCTGCCTGATTTTTCTCAGATTTTTAGGAGAAGAATTTGAATGAATTTCATCAAATTTGGCAAATCTGGTCCAAACTTGCAGCAAGCATAGTTTGAAAATTTTGAACTGAAGACCAGTGGATCTTCATGGATCTTGGTTGAGGGTTCAAAGGACTAGCTAGGGGAATTGGTTTGGAGGCAAAATTCAAAGCAGAAAGGGTAGCTCCTTTGAAAACCTCCAAGGATCAAGATAGAAGGCATAAATTGTTTTTGATAAGAAATAAATGGGAAAAATTATATGGAGAGGTTCAACTTGCTGTAATTGAGGTACATCATGATCCAAAGGTGGGGAAAGGTTTATGGGAGTGGATTTCCACTTGGGTCATGGCAAGAGGGATTTTTGAAAAGGGGAGATGATCACTCAAAATGCCCTAGGGCTATTTAAAAGATTTTCAAAAGAAAATTTCCAAAGTGAAAAGCATTTGGTTTTGAGTCCAAATAAAAGGGGCAAACCTCCAAGACCAAAATCAAGTCTTGGGTGAATCCAAATAAAACACTTGCCATAAAAGAAAGTTTTTGAGAGGGTGGGTTCTTTAAAAGAAAAATTTAAATACCCTCCTCAAATAAAAATAAAAGCTTGAAAAATCCAATTAAATTTTTTGGGTGTCACAACACCTACCCCCTTAGGAAAAATCTCATCCTCGAGATTACTGCTGATCCTCAAATAGATATGGATACTCTGCCTGAAGAAAATCTTCTCTTTCCCAAGTAGCTTCATCCTCGGCGTGGTTGCTCCACTGGACTTTGAAAAAATTTAGTTGTTTTCTGTCGGGTCCTCCATTTAAACTCTCCCAATATCTTTACTGGCCGTTCTCTGTAGGTGAGATCTGGTTGCACATCAATGCTTTCATGAGACACATGCTTTTCCGGGTTACTCATACATTTTCTCAATTGTGAGACGTGGAATATGTCATGGACGTCTGACAGCTCCTTGGGTAGGTCTAGTTGGTAGGCTACTGTGCCTCTTCGTGCAGTCACACAGAATGGTCCAATAAATCTCGGGGCTAGCTTCCCCTTAATTTTGAACCGTTGCAGGCCCCTCATAGGAGACACTCGTAGGTATACGGAGTCACCAGGTTCAAAGCTGACCTCACGATGCTTTTGATCGTAATAGCTCTTTTGTCGGCTTTGAGCTGTCTTGAGTCTGTCCCTGATCTGTTTAACCTTCTCCTTGGCCTCCTTGAGCATGTCTGGGCCGAAGATGCGACTGTCACCTGTTTCTGACCAATTTAGTGGGGTACGACACCTCCGTCCGTACAATGCTTCAAAGGGTGCCATTTGCAGGCTGGCCTGGTAACTGTTGTTGTAAGCAAACTCGGCATACGGCAAACTTCCTTCCCAACTGGATCCATAGGTGAGCACACAGGCTCTCAGCATGTCCTCTAAGATTTGGTTTACGCGTTCCGTTTGTCCATCAGTTTGAGGGTGGTACGCTGTACTGAATGCTAGTTGTGTGCCCAGAGCTTGTTGTAAGTGATCCCAAAATTTAGAGACAAATTGAGTGCCTCGGTCGGATATTATAGTTTTTGGGACTCCATGCAGACAGACTATACGAGAGAGATAAAGCTTGGCTAGCCTTTGAGTGGAGTAGGTCGTCTTTACGGGAATGAAATGGGCTACCTTGGTTAGCCTATCTGTGATGACCCATATGGCATCATTTCCGCGTTGCGATCGAGGTAGTCCGACGATGAAGTCCATCCCAATCTCATCCCATTTCCACTCAGGTATCCTGTTTGGTTGGAGTAGCCCTGCTGGCTTCTGATGCTCGGCTTTGATGCGCTGGCATGAATCGCAACAAGCAATAAATGCGGCTATATCCCTTTTCATACCGTGCCACCAAAATATTTCCTGAATGTCTTTGTACATTTTGGTTCCTCCAGGGTGGATCGAGTATGGGCGGTGTGGCTCTCGGTTAGGATTTGTTGCTTGAGTTCCTCGATGTTCGGGACGCAAAGTCTGTCCCCGTACCATAATATTCCTTCACTGTCTGTGACGAACTCTGAAGCCTTGCCAAGGCTCATTTTCCTCTTTATTCCTTCGATGCTGGGGTGCCCTTGCTGAGCCTTCTTGATTTGTTCCACGAGGGTGGGATGTATCTCCAGATTCGATACGGTGCCCTCAGAGACTAACACCATGTTGAGTCTAGCGAACTCCTGCTGAAACTCAGGCCTCAAGTTTTGTGGATCGTCGTTGCCCGGGCTGGGGTTCCGACTAAGGGCATCAGCCACTACATTTGCCTTCCCGGGATGGTAGTGAATGCCGATATCATAGTCCTTGACCAATTCCAACCAGCGTCGTTGGCGTAAATTTAGCTCTGGCTGTGTGAAAATATATTTAAGGCTCTTATGGTCCGTATATATTTCACAACGATTCCCAGCAGAAAGTGCCTCCACTCCTTGAGTGCATGGATGACCACTGCTAGCTCCAAGTCATGAGTTGGATAATTTTCCTCATGCTTCCGTAGTTGCCTGGAAGCATATGCGACAACTTTGCCATCCTGCATCAGCACACATCCGAGGCCCTTCCGGGATGCGTCACAATATACTTCAAAACTCTTGTGTATGTCTGGCACAGTTAAGACCGGTGTGGTCGTTAGTTTCTTCTTGAGTTCTTGGAAGCTTTCCTCGCATGCTTCCGTCCATACAAACTTCTTGTCCTTCTTGAGCAATTGTGTCATTGGTTTTGCCACAATGGAGAATCCATCAATAAATCTTCTGTAATATCCGGCCATTCCAAGGAAACTCCGCACATCTGTCACGTTGGCTGGTGGCTTCCAGTCAAGTATGGCCTTGACTTTCTCTGGGTTTACGGCCACACCTTCTTGGGTTAATATGTGGCCTAGGAAACCAACTTGCCTTAGCCAAAATTCACACTTGCTAAATTTGGCGTACAATTGATGTTTCCTTAATTCTCCAAAAACAATTTTGAGATGGTCAGCATGCTCTTCTGGTGTCCTTGAATATACCAGAATATCGTCAATGAACACCACAACAAATTTGTCCATAAATTTCATAAACACTTTGTTCGTGAGGTGGACGAAATATGCGGGGGCGTTCGTTAATCCAAATGGCATTACTGTGAACTCATATAATCCATATCTGGAAGTGAATGCTGTCTTAGGGATATCTTCTGTCCGTACTTTCAATTGGTGATATCCCGATCTCAAATCAATTTTTGAGAACACCTTGGCTTGTGCGAGCTGGTCAAACAAATCATTTATCCGTGGCATCGGATATTTGTTTTTGATGGTGACCATATTGAGAGCTTGATAGTCTATACACAGTCTCAGTGTCCCATCCTTTTTCTTGGCGAACAACACTGGTGAACCCCAAGGTGAGGAGCTGGCTCGAATAAAACCTTTGTCCAATAATTCCTTTATCTGCTTCTTCAACTCTACCAATTCTGAGGGTGCCATTCTGTAAGGTTTCTTATAGATGGGAGCGGTGCCGGGTGCTAGTTCAATGCAGAACTCTATCTCTCAGTCTGGTGGCATGCCTGGTAGTTCTTCAGGGAATACGTCTGGAAACTCGCACACCACTGGAACTTTTCTCAATTCTGAAATGTCCACTTTGTTCAGCTTTGGTCGCCGTGACCGTGGTCTTTCTTGAGATGTAACCTTAATTGTCTTGCCGTGATGGTGAGTGAGAATCACAGTCCGATTGAAACAGTCAATAAATCCCTTGTTGGTGGTCAACCAGTCCATCCCTAGGATGACATCCAGTCCTTTATTTTCCAACACGATGAGATTAGCTTGGAACTTTAGTCCTTCGAACTCAATGATCACTCCTTTGCAGTAACTCTGAGCGATCTGCTTATTCCCGGGGGACTTTATGATCATAGATTTTTCCAAGGGAAGTATCGGAAAGCCATGTTGTAAAACAAAACTCTTCGAAACGAACGAATGAGAAGCTCCAGAATCAAACAAAACCGTGGCAGGTACTGTGTTGACAGGGAACGTACCGAGCACGATGTCTGGGGCATTCTGCGCTTCTTCCCTGGTCACATGGTTCAGGTGACCCTTCCTGTGATTGTTGCTGGGGTTGAAATTGTTGCGCTTGGGGGCTGGATTGTTCCCACCATTGTTTGGCTTGGGGGCCGAGTTCCTTGGCTTTGGGCACTGTTTGGCATAGTGCCCCTCTTCACCACAAGCGTAGCAAGTGACCCCTGGACGGTACGTGAAGTCCTTGTCCCTTGAATAAAACTGCCTGGTTGGCCTTAGATCAGTAGTCGTGGATTTCCTTGCTTCAGTCCTCGGGACCTCAGTCCTGCTTCGGTTGTTGCGAGCAAGAGTCGTCTTGTCCCTCTTTCGCTTACGGATATCCTCCAGGCTGCGGCGCTCATTCTCCAAGGTAATGGCCTTGTCAACCAGAGTTTTAAAATCCGGGAAAGTGTGCACGACTAGTTGGCATCTTAACGCCGGTGCCAGGCCGTCCAAGAATTTCTCCATCCTCTTGTTCTCAGTCATATGCTCGTCGTAGGCATAACGAGATAGCTGGGTAAACTGACCCTTGTATTCTGTCACTGACATGCCTCTCTGCTTGAGGTCATCAAATTCTCTCTTCTTGATTTTTATGATGCTCCTGGGGATGTGTGCCCCACGGAAGCCTTCCTTGAACTCCTCCCAGGTGATGTTGTGTTCACTGGGGTGCATGTGTAGGAAGTTTTCCCACCATGCTGTAGCTGCTCCAGTAAGGTAGTGGGGTGCATAAAGCACCTTCTCATGATCTGAACACTGCGCAATAATTAGCTTCCTT
This sequence comes from Triticum aestivum, assembly GCF_018294505.1. Lineage (NCBI taxonomy): Eukaryota > Viridiplantae > Streptophyta > Magnoliopsida > Poales > Poaceae > Triticum > Triticum aestivum. Next base: position 284,570,039 of record NC_057808.1, on the reverse strand, counting down.
TCGATATCACGAAGCCAATCATCGGCTTCAAGTGGCCTATCGGTATGAGCAAAAGTTGGAGGGCGAGTCTTCTGTAATTCAGACAACTTTGAGTGTGGTTGATAGGGCTCACGGTGGTTTCCCATATTGATGACGTGATTCATCATCTCTTGGTGCTGTTGCTGGCTTTGTTCGAAAAGGCGGCATACTTGCGATAAGGCCGCTTGGCTGTCCTGTTGACTAGACTGTCCTTGAGTGAAATTGTTGCTGGTCTGTGTTCCATAAACTTCTTCTGGCTGATTGGGCATGGAACGAGTCCACGGACGAGACATTTTCCACTCTGGGGTATTATTTAGCAAAAATTCATGAGAAGAACTGTGTGGCACCCGGAAAATCTTGCAAAGGCAAAAATTTCAAAGACCTCAAGATTTTTCAAGAAAACATAAACAATTTCGCTCGGAGAAATGACTGCTTAAACACAAATCTTACACGCGAAACGCAAACGTACGATACAGCACTCAGGATGTGCGTACACATTCCTGACATGTTATTAAGACTAGCACAGCTCTCCGGAAAGCAGCGAACATAACTACTACAAACTTAAACACATAAAACATATCATACAAGCAGACACGACGCACGGCTACTCGGCGCACTCAGTCGGAGATGGTGACGATGTCCTTCCCCTTGCCGAGGGCAAGACCCAGCGGTACAGGAGACTCAACCTCCACCTCCTCTCTAGCAGGTTCCAGGCGCGTAGCACTGTGCTGAGGTGATGGTGCGGGAGCGACGGGCGGCAGTGCGGGTGCGGCAGGCGGTGCAGCTCTGACTGGAGTAGGAGCGATGGCTCGGTCGAACTCCTCAGTGGTAGGCAGACGGCTAGCAGTGGCCAAAATGGCCGGTGCATAAGATGCTGAGGATGAGACGAATGTCAGAGGCGGTGCCGTGTGGAGAAGCTCCTTCCTGCTGGCAGGACCACCCCGGACTAAGTCCATGCAGGCAGCCACAAGATCGTCCACGAGGTTGTCGAAAGACTCCTCCAGAGCCTTGAGATACTCCACAACCATCTCGATGGCTTCATCTCGCTCTCCCCTATGGCAGGCGAATGCATAGTGACAAGTATATGGCACATGGCATGGGAGGTAGCGGTAGCGACGAGTCTTCATCATAGGAAGAATGTCCCGAAGGCGAGCTATCGCCTCACGGGCAGCCATCTGCATGGCATGCCTCTCCGTAGGCATGGCCCTTCCCACAAAACGGAAGTGGCGAGATGCAGAACGTCCTCCTTTGAATTGCACCACGGCCTGGTGCATAGACACGTCGTCGCTGAGCTTGTGTTGATAAAGTGTGAACTCCGGACGAGTCGCTGGCCCGATTGCGAGCTTGGTGATGGAGACAAGGAGTTTGACAAACCCCTCGGGCACGTTAGTGAACACCCGAGTCTCGCAGTTGCTGCCAGCCATCTACAAAAGTAGGCAAAAATTCTGAGTAGTCATGTCATAAATTTATGATGACCAACAGAAAAATTAGCTACAATTGCAAAATGCTGAAAAAGCACAAAAGACGCTAATAACCAATTAGCGAGCGCACCTAGTGGCTTCCTACAGTCAGCCTGGCTCTGATACCAAGCTTGTCACGACCGGTTTTCCAATAAAAATATTTATTGAGAGACCGATCCCTTTTATGGACCAGTAGAGAAGAATTCCTTCTTACTGGTAGACAAAATCTTGATCACAGAAGAAAAATACCAGGAGTACTGAATATAATACAAAGTTGAGCGGAGACTGCTCAACAATTTATTACAAACACGCCAATAATACATAAAGGCGGATAGGGTGGCAAATCTACCGACTCATGATAAAAGCGGTGGTGGATATATCACAGCGAAGTGGGTGATATGACTCCTGAAAACTAACAGCTCTTCGAGCATCGGAGTGAGGCTCGAGGAGACTTATTGCGGGTAGCGGAAGCGTATATGATACAAGTGACCAATATCCAGGATCGCACGGGACTGACTGGGATTCCTCTAGGCATCGGACTCACTATCAAACTCTTCATCCATGAGATCGCCTTCGTCAACATCTGGCCCAATCAACAAGCCAGGTGAGTACTATGAAAGTACTCGCAAGACAGTTCGGACATAAGATATAACAAATGTAAACATGATGCATGTGGACAGATTAACAAGTGCACTCAGACGAAGGGACAATAATGCGTGGGAAAATAAAAGAGAAGTCGGGCGGTAGTCCTCCCGAAATCCCAAAGTAAATACCGAGGGCCAAACGAGTGTCTGAATGACTCCTCGAGAGGAAAATACAAGAATAAGAATGCCGCAGTCGGGCGTCAAGGCGACACCACATAAAGGGCTTATAATAGAATATAAAAGACAGTGCGTGCCACAGTCGGACGTCTGAGCGACATCACATAAAGGGCTTATATTGAAAGAATAAACAACAGTGCATGCCATAGTCGGACGTCTGAGCGACATCACATAAAGGGCTTATATCAAAAGTAAATAACAAGAGTGCCACAGTCGGACGTCTGAAGCGACATCACATAAAGGGCTTATATCAAAAGTAAATAACAAGAGTGCCACAGTCGGACGTCTGAAGCGACATCACATAAAGGGCTTATATCTTGACTCAATAATTCAGTAGCTCAAGAATATAAATCATTACAAGTACGAGGTAAATAAAAGGTTAGTCCATCCACAGGAATAACAATTAAACTGGGTTTACTACTCAAGCTTGTTCACCGGGGATTTACCACGAGGATTGACATAGATATGGGTATACTGGCCATGGTCCTTGACCATAGATACGATGACTCGGAAGGATTTGACTCTGCAGAGTTTGTACTTTAACCACAGCCAACGGATTTCAGTAGTCACGGGGACTAGTTCCGTTTACGGTGTTTTGGAAGAAACACATCTAACCAGTACACACCCATTCAACATTCCGAAGCCAGGAATCACCCTCGGCAACGTTCAAGAAAAACCTTGAGACGGGGAGGCTACAACCTCGCGTAGCATGGGATCAAATTTATATACGCGCGCTCTAAGGGGTGCCCCCCTCTCGGTCCCAACCGGAAACACCCATGCCCCCTGACCGGATGACTGGCTTTAATCCAGGGCCATGGAACCCTCATCCCGCCCCTCTATTTGGTGTGTACACGGAAAGAGGTTACCAACTTACTAAACCGTATTCTTGGCAGAAAGCATGTGGTGGCACGAAAAAGGGGGAGAACGATAACGTGACTCAGTCCACGTTAACATCGGAGTTTATCGGATATCGTAAGGCTGGCATGCTACAACAATACCACCTTACTGCCTTTCATGTCACCACATGACTAGGCCATCTCTCATCAGAGATCACAGTAACTTTGGAGCACACAGATAGTTGCCTTACATGCAACGAGATGCTCACCGATACTCATATGCCATCCACAAACCATTCAAGCAAACATGCAAAACACCTGTCATATCAAAGGTTCGAACATGCTTGCCTGGTTCGGAGAAGTCGGAGTCTAGCTCGGCGAAGTTCGTGGCTCCGTCACCTCTTCCGGAACCTACGGTATAGCGAAAACGTATACTAACGTGAAAATCATCGCGTGTATAAAAGTTGTCCCAAATTTTTTCCAAATAAATACTATATAAAAAACTAGATAAAAATATAAGACTGTCAGAAAAAGAATCACTCAAAAATCACTTTTTATTAAAAAGTTATAAGGGTTTTAGTCCAGGGACTAATCTGTGATGAAACAGAAAAGGTCCAGGGACTTAACTGAGAAAACAGAAAACGGTTCGAAGGGAAACGCGCCAGCCCACAGAGAAAACGTACTTGCCCGAAGGCGCCAACTGAAAACGGTTCGCGGGAGAGAAAGAAGAGAGGCTGGCGTGGGGGTCCCACATGTCAGGTTTAAATCCTCGCCGGCGCCCGAAGGCTGCGGTGGTCGCCGGCGTCGAACCACGGCGATTCAGGGAGATCGGAGTGTACCAAGAGGTTCAGCGTGTCCTTCCGCATCGGTGGGTGGTGGACTTAGTCGTCGGAGAGCACCACGTCGATGGCGACACTTTCTCCGGCGGACGGCGGCTCGGGCGATGGTGGAGAACTCCGGTGGGTGCTGCAAACTCCGAATTGAAGCGCGGGTCAGGAGAGTGGATGCATAAGAGAGCTACTGGCAAGAGTTGGGGGTTAGAGGTGCACGCACGGGAGCGAATCGAGCTGGATCCCGTGGCGGGTCGCGGCGGCCGGAGTTGAGGAAGAAAGCTCTCCCGTGGCTCTACCAGTGGCTAGGCGTGGTCTAGGTGAAGTGCAGAGGTGGTGTGGGTTCGAGTTGGAGCTCGGGGCCTCTATTTATAGGCGGATCGAGGGGGTGGCCGTGAACGGGATCGCTCCGGCGAGCAATTACGGCGAGGCAATGGCTTGGCAGGGAGCTTAAGTGGCCAGGCAGCATTAGGGAGGTGTACTGGTGCCGTTCCCCTGCTAATCTTGGTCGGTCTTGGCGTAATGGCGCCGGTCCTCGACGGGGTGGCCGTACGGGCACGGCGGCGGCAGAGAGCGTGCTCTGCGCCTAGCGGTTCACGACGAGGGTGGCAGTGCGCATTGGGGAGTGGTTGGCCACGCGGCGGCCTCCGGTGGCTTGGGCGGCGCTGGGTGGCGCCGTCCACGCTGCGCTCCTCTCTGGCGGCCGCAAAGCCGCCGCTGCCGTCGGTCACGGGGCGGCGCACCTCCTCCTGCTCGTCACCGATGCCCGCAACCTTCCAGGCGCTCGTGCGGTGCAGAGGACAAGGGGGAGGGGACGGGGAGCAAGACGCCACAGCGACACTGGCGAGATGGACAACGAACACTGAAGAAAAGGACAGTGCACTGAAACTGTTCTCTGAACTTAACTGAACATGACAGCAACAGTGTCCAGTAGGTGTTCGACGAAATGATTTGGCAAGAAGAAATTTTTTCCTGGAGCTGGGACTTGGTGAGGTGACCTCTCAATGCACCCAGAGGCTGCCTGATTTTTCTCAGATTTTTAGGAGAAGAATTTGAATGAATTTCATCAAATTTGGCAAATCTGGTCCAAACTTGCAGCAAGCATAGTTTGAAAATTTTGAACTGAAGACCAGTGGATCTTCATGGATCTTGGTTGAGGGTTCAAAGGACTAGCTAGGGGAATTGGTTTGGAGGCAAAATTCAAAGCAGAAAGGGTAGCTCCTTTGAAAACCTCCAAGGATCAAGATAGAAGGCATAAATTGTTTTTGATAAGAAATAAATGGGAAAAATTATATGGAGAGGTTCAACTTGCTGTAATTGAGGTACATCATGATCCAAAGGTGGGGAAAGGTTTATGGGAGTGGATTTCCACTTGGGTCATGGCAAGAGGGATTTTTGAAAAGGGGAGATGATCACTCAAAATGCCCTAGGGCTATTTAAAAGATTTTCAAAAGAAAATTTCCAAAGTGAAAAGCATTTGGTTTTGAGTCCAAATAAAAGGGGCAAACCTCCAAGACCAAAATCAAGTCTAGGGTGAATCCAAATAAAACACTTGCCATAAAAGAAAGTTTTTGAGAGGGTGGGTTCTTTAAAAGAAAAATTTAAATACCCTCCTCAAATAAAAATAAAAGCTTGAAAAATCCAATTAAAAATTTTGGGTGTCACATATCGTCATAGAAGTGTCATATGTATGACAGAAAAAAATTTCGTTCGGCCCAAAATGTCACGGATGTGTCTTTTTTTTGTAGTGTATCGATGAATGATAGCTTTGTCTCTTGCAAACAAACTAGGGATACATTGTTGCGATACACCAACTCTTTAACCACAGCTCTCCTAGCTGGGTTGTTCAAACCCCTAATGTTCCAAACTAACCAGTTGTCTTCCATAGGGACATATGATCGACTAACAACTGACATAGCATAGCAGCCTAAGACGAGGCCGGGGCTGGCGGCGCTAAATTCTTGCTCGCCCTAGCCAGCACGGAGAGAGCCTTGATCTGGATGGGAGAGAGGGGATCGTCAAAGGCCCTCCGATATTCGGCAAGGCGCAGCTCCTCGGATTCGCCACGCTCCGGGATGGCAAGCCCTCGCTTGGACATGACAAGACGCCGTGCCTACGTCATGATATTCCCCCGGGCCGCGGGGAAGAGGTTCTTCTTTCAGTTGAGGCAGTAGCTGCGTCTCGTGGCCGTCGCCGGAGGCCTTGCCGGCCGGCGTGGGCGTCCCCGCGGTGCTTTTGGGGCCTGCAGGACGGCCGGCTCGATGGGGGCAGCCACCAGGCCCAAGAAGTGTTCGGTGGCTTGCTTGTGGGTGATGGGAAGGGTGCAGATTCCACCGACAGCCCCTCCAGGGCCCTCCTCCGTGATCCCATCATGGGTGGGGTCCCCTTCCCCAGTAGCACCAGCGTGGGCAGGCAGGGGCGCGGTCAGCGGTCCATCCATCGGGGTCAGCGCGCCATGCAGAGCGGCGCCCACGACTCCGTCCGTGGTGGGCCTCGAACAGCCTGCTCGACCACCCGACAGCGGTCCCACCGCGGTGGACATGCGGGGGTATCTGCGGCAAGCAGATCCGAGGCCGCAGGGGCGCAGGCCACTGCAGCTATCATTGGTGGGGAAGTGGGGGCCCGCGCCCCGCTGTCGGTGGCGTCCTCCTGAGACAGGGACAGATGGCCCATGCCCTCCAGCGACAGGGCCCCACCCTTGTCTTCATGCGCCAGAGGCGGGTCCACCAAGTCCTCTGGCATCGGTGGCCCCATGCGCAGTGCGTGTGACGGGACACCCGCATGCAGCGCAGCCGGCTCGAGTCCGCAACCACCGCGCGTGGCTCCGCCGAGCCGCCGAGGGGAGCGTCTTCGCCGGGACCCTCGTCTGCGTCCGCCAGCATGAAGACAGAGGGGGGAAGCTCGTGGTTGGCCTTGCCATAGATCTCTTGGGGCTGCATCACGCCGGGCACCTGCCTGTAGTTGCCGGAGCAGGGGCGACCATTCCGGCGGCAGCCCCTCCACTCAGCCAGCGAGATGCCGAAGCTCGTTCGCGCCCTGGTGATCTCGTCGGGCGTCCCGTGCTCCCACGGGTGTGGCATTTCTTTGGGCGGCGGTGCATCATCATCCTCGTCACCCCCCTCACGCCAGACCACGTACTTAGGGTGGGGAGGGTAGTAGGTGACGGAGTCGACATGGACGAGTGAGGGAGTCCTGGATTAGGGGGTCCTCGGACAGCCGGACTATATCCTTTAGCCGGACTGTTGGACTATGAAGAGACAAGATTGAAGACTTCGTCCTGTGTCCGGATGGGACTCTCCTTGGCGTGGAAGGCAAGCTTGGCAATACAGATATGTAGATCTCCTCCCTTGTAACCGACTCTGTGTAACCCTAGCCCCCTCCGGGGTCTATATAAACCGGAGGGTTTAGTCCGTAGGACAACAACAATCATACCATAGGCTAGCTTCTAGGGTTTAGCCTCTACGATCTCGTGGAAGATCAACTCTTGTAATACTCATATCATCAAGATCAATCAAGCAGGAAGTAGGGTATTACCTCCATCGAGAGGGCCCGAACCTGGGTAAACATCGTGTCCCCCGCCTCCTGTTACCATCCGCCTTAGACGCACAGTTCGGGACCCCCTACCCGAGATCCGCCGGTTTTGACACCGACATTGGTGCTTTCATTGAGAGTTCCACTGTTCCGTCACCGTAAGGCTTGATGGCTCCTTCGATCATCGGCAACAATGCGATCCAGGGTGAGGTTTTCCTCCCCGGACAGATCTTCGTATTCGGCGGCTTCGTACTGCGGGCCAACTCGCTTGGCCATCTGGAGCAGATCGAGAGCTATGCCCCTGGCTATCAGGTCAGGTTTGGAAACTTGAACTACACTGCCGACATCCGCGGAGACTTGATCTTCGACAGATTCGAGCCCATGCCAAGTGCGTCGCACAGTCACGACGAGCATGACTTAGCTGTGTCGTCGGACAGTGTTCAGGAGATCGCACCTGCAACTACTCCGGCCCTCAATCCAGAACAAATTGCGCCATCTGAGGACGGGTGGATAGACCCCGCCACGGAGGCCGCACTCTCAGTGGCGATAGAGCCGAATACTGACTTCACCTCCTACGAGAGCCGTGTTGCCGAACCGTTGGATTCGTCCCCGGCCACGGGCTCCGAGCCGCTTGCGTCCGTGCCTATCAAATCCGATTGGGCACCGATCATGGAGTTTACCTCCGCGGATATCTTTCTGCACTCTCCCTTTGGAGACGTACTAAACTCGTTGAGGTCTCTCTCCCTGTCAGGAGACCCTTGGCCGAACTATGTCCGGTTAGAATGGGATGCGGACGACGAAGAAATTCGCTCCCCACCCACCACCCACTTAGTAGCCACTGTCGACGATTTAACCGACATACTCGACTTCGGCTCCGAAGACATCGACGGTATGGACGACGATGCCGGAGACGAACAAGAACCACCGCCCACAGGGCGCTGGACTGCCACCTCATCGTATGACATATACATGGTGGACACTCCCAAAGAAGGCGATGGCGATAAGACAGCGGAGGATAACCCCTCCAAGAAGCAATCCAAGCACCGACGTCAGCGGCGCTGCTCTAAGTCCCGCCATAGCAAAAGCAGCGATACCGGCACAAGAGACAATAACACTCTGGATAGTGCCGAAAACGACGACAATCCCCTCCAGCCAGATTTAGAGCGGGAGGATGAACAAGCTAGCCCTCCAGAACAGGCAGTAGACGGAGAAACGGAGGATGGCAATTACATGCCTCTCTCCGAAGACGAGGTGAGCCTCGGCGACGAAGAATTTATCGTGCCTGAGGATCCCGTCGAACAGGAGCGCTTCAAGCGCCGGCTTATAGCCACAGCAAACAGCCTAAAGAAAAAGCAACAACAGCTTCGAGCTGATCAAGATCTGCTAGTGGATAGATGGACTGAAGTCCTTGCGGCCGAGGAATACAAACTCGAACGCCCAACCAAGAGTTACCCAAAGCGCAGGTTGCTACCCCAACTCGAGGAGGAAGCATTAAAACCTAGATCACCAGCGTATGATGCGGCGGATCGGCCACCTCGTGGCCGAGACAGAGGGGCATATCAGCCCGAAGTCCAGCCCGCACCCCGTCGCCAGACAACCAAAAACACCAAGGCCCGGGGCAACACGCTGGACCTGCGAGACGTATTGGAAAACAAAGCAGGGCATACAAGATCGATCTACGGATCACGGGGGCGCGCCCAACGCGGGACGATGATCGTCATGCCGGATACACCAAAAGAAAATCCGGCCGGGCCGAATACAGCAGACAAGACTCGTATGAACTGCGTCGTGATATAGCCCGGCACAGAGGCGCCGCACACCCCCTATGCTTCACTGATGAAGTAATGGATTACGAATTCCCAGAGGGTTTTAAACCCGTAAACATTGAGTCATACGATGGTACAACAGACCCCGCGGTATGGATCGAGGATTTCCTCCTCCACATCCACATGGCTCGCGGTGATGATCTACATGCCATCAAGTACCTCCCACTAAAACTCAAAGGACCAGCTCGGCATTGGCTGAATAGCTTGCCAGCAGACTCCATTGGCAGTTGGGAAGATTTGGAAGATGCATTCCTTGACAATTTCCAGGGCACTTATGTGCGACCACCGGATGCTGATGACTTGAGCCATATAACTCAGCAGCCAGGGGAATCGGCCAGGAAATTCCGGACCAGGTTCCTAACTAAGAAAAACCAAATTGTCGACTGTCCGGATGCAAAGGCCTTAGCGGCATTTAAGCATAACATCCGTGACGAGTGGCTCGCCCGGCACCTCGGCCAGGAGAAGCCGAAGTCTATGGCAGCCCTCACGACACTCATGACCCGCTTTTGCGCGGGCGAGGATAGCTGGCTGGCTCGAAGCAACAACACATCAAGGAATCCTGGCACTTCAGATGCCAAAGATACTAACGGCAGACCACGTTGTAGCAGACACAAGTGCCACAACAACGGCGATAACGCCGAAGACACGGCAGTCAATGCCGGATTCAGTGGCTCTAAATCCGGTCAGCGGAAAAAGCCGTTCAAAAGAAGCAATCCGGGCCCGTCCAGTTTGGACCGTATACTCGATCGCTCGTGTCAAATTCACGGCACCCCTGATAAGCCAGCCAATCACACCAACAGAGAATGTTGGGTGTTCAAGCAGGCCGGCAAACTGAATGCCAAAAACAAGGACAAGGGGCTGCATAGCAACGACGAGGAAGAGCCTCGGCCGCCGAACACAGGAGGACAGAAGAGGTTCCCTCCATAAGTGAAAACGGTGAACATGATATACTCAACCCATATTCCCAAGAGGGAGCGGAAGCGTGCACTAAGGGACGTCTATGCGATAGAGCCAGTCGCCCCAAAGTTCAACCCATGGTCCTCTTGTCCGATCACCTTTGATCGCAGGGACCATCCCACTAGTATCCGTTATGGCGGATCTGCCGCATTGGTCCTTGACCCCATCATTGACGGATTTCACCTCACTCGAGTCCTTACGGACGGTGGCAGCAGCCTGAACCTGCTCTATCAGGATACAGTGCACAAAATGGGCATAGATCCCTCGAGGATCAAATCCACAAAAACCACCTTTAAAGGGGTAATCCCAGGTGTAGAGGCCTGTTGCACGGGCTCAATCACACTAGATGTGGTCTTCGGGTCTCCGGACAACTTTCGAAGCGAGGAGTTAATCTTTGATATCGTCCCCTTTCGCAGCGGTTATCACACACTGCTCGGACGAACCGCATTTGCCAGATTCAATGCGGTACCGCATTATGCATACCTCAAAGTCAAAATGCCAGGACCATGCGGGGTTATAGCAGTTAATGGAAACACAGAGTGCTCGCTCCGCACAGAGGAGCATACTGCGGCCCTCGGAGCAGAAGCGCAAAGCAGCCTTATCAGGCAAACCGCCAATTCGGCGAAAAAGACCCCGAACACCTTCAAGAGAGTCCGGAGTACCCCGCAGGCGGATCGGCAGGCACGTTTGGAGCTCGACTAGCAATTCGGCCTCCGTCCTAGTCCCAGTCAAGTGGCGAAATCTGTGCCACGCGTACATAACTGCGCACTCAAGATACCATGGGCATGGGCGGAGGCACCAATACGGCACGTCCCAAAATGCGGCTCAACCGCCCCAGGGGTTGTATACCTTTATCATTTTCTCTCTTTCAGAACCTTACTCTCTAGAAGCCCTTTCCGGCAGTCTAATTGTTGGACTCATCGCGGTAAGGAAATACCAAGGAAGCAAGACGGTCTAACGTACAAGGGAATCCCCAGGTGGTCTCTGATAACGATCAAAATACCTGTTTTACATACCCGCACGCAACTTGCCCTTGGATAGGACATGTCAAATGGCCCTATTTTTTGCTTATTGCACTACTTGTATCCGTACGCTTTGACGTATTATTTAATAACAATGCATAGCTTTAGCCTATTATTGCATTACCCTTTCTTTTTTCTCTCTCTTGTCTGCTTATTTACGACAGATTGCACCCGTACATTCTAGTACGACTAGTACGCCAGGGGCTTCAGTATACCACATAATACGGCGTGAGAAGTCCGAACACTTTCGACAGTGCGGAACCCCGAACTTATAGCATTATATGCATCAGCTCCAAATCATGTTTTGGGTCAATAGTTGGGTTTGCCCGGCTCCCATGTTTTGGTACCTTACATTCCGCAATATCGGCTAAGGTAGCACTGGGAGAACTACTGCGATTGTGTCCCGGTTCTTCCGGACGGGCACCTCAGTAGAGAAAGCCAAAAACTAACTGTCATGATAAAGCGAGAGCTGGTCGCTGTTCGAGAGGTCTCAAGTCCTCAAAGACTTTTTCCGCTTCGGGCGAGGAGTCGGCCTTGTCCGACTTAGGCGTATATAGCGCCCCAAATTCGGCCTTCCGAACACTAGGGGCTTCGCCAAAATTTAAAATTGTAGACTTCTATGGCTAAGTGAGAGTGATAAAGCTTTATAGTCCAATTGCCTGGTTCGCTATGCTGAACACCTCCTTCGAAGGACCCAAAATTGGGATAAAGAGTGCTCAGGTTTATTCCGAACACCTCAGTACTAGTTACATGGGGGTAGAAGCCGATGACTGGCCAACTCTCAGATTTCATAAACGGCCGCACAGAAGGTAATATTTAAATTAACAAGCGTTGCATAGCGCAAATGAAATCGTTTCATATTACAGGATCACATGAGTACATTCATTCGAATATTACGTCCTTAGCACATTCCTCCGCCACAAGGCGAGCACCCTTCAGGACACTGTCATAATACATTTCGGGGTGGCGATGCTCCTTACCTTCCGGCGGCCCCTCCTTCACCAGCTTTACGGCATCCAGCTTCGCCCAGTGCACCTTCGCCTGGGCAAAAGCCCTGCGCGCACCCTCGATGCAGACGGACCGCTTTAAGACTTCAAGCCGTGGGCAGGCATTCACAAGCCGCCTCACCAGACCGAAGTAGCTATCAGGCAGAGGCTCGCCAGGCCACATCCAGACTATAAGACCCTTCATGGCCTGTTCGGCCGCCTTGTGAAGCTCGACCAGTTCCTTCAGCTGGTCGCTCAAGGGCATTGGGTGTTCGGTCCCAGTATATTGAGACCAGAACAACTTCTCCGTCGAGCTCCACTCCTCAGCCCGGTAGAACTCCACGGCATCCGACACACTGCGGGGCAGATCTGCGAACGCTCTTGGAGAGCTCCGAACTTGGGTAAGTAAAAGGAAAGTTTCCTTCACATGCTTGCTTTGCATAATGAATGCCTTACCCGCTGCTATCTTCTTAACCGCCTCAATTTCCTGGAGGGCCTTTTGGGCTTCGGCCTTGGCATGTTGTGCGCTTTCGAGGGCCTTTGCAAGCTCGGACTCTCGCGTCTTAGAGTCAAGCTCCAAGGACTCGTGTTTTTTGGCGAGAGCCTGGAGCTCTTGCTGCACCTCGCCCACCCGGGCTTCTTGCTTTTCTCGCTCGATGCGCTCCTTGGCCACTTTGTCTTTGGCCTCGGATAGATCCTTCTGCAGGGTTGCCACTTCGGTCGTGGCCCCTAGCAAAATTCATGACGATCCTGTCATTCTAAAACCAAATTTTTTAATATACAGACGGGGTATCGCTTACCTTTGTTCTCTTCGAGCTGCCTCTTGGTAAGGCCGAGCTCTTCCTTGGACCGCTCAAGGTCCTGCTTCAGTGCAACAACCTCCGCAGTACGTGCGGCAGCGGCTAGCAGTGAAGCCTGCATATGCATATAGACATATTCCGATTAGACTCCCGCGGTCATTATTTGATCCTCTATTCGGCCTTTCTTCGCGAACGCCAAATAGAGCATCAGGGGCTACTGTCTATGCGGTAACATTCTCTTATAATCTAGTTACTTACCTCAAAGCCTATTAGAAAGCTGGCACAGGCTTCAGTCAGTCCGCTCTTGGCGGACTGAACCTTCTTGACCACCGCACTCATGATAGTGCGGTGCTCTTCGTCGATGGAAGCGCCGCGAAGCGCTTCCAGCAAGTTGTCCGATGCCTCTGGATGGGCAAAGGCCATAGGCATAGGCGGCTTGCCCCTCTTAACGAGGGGTTGCCTGACAGAGTCTGGAACCACTGGAGGTTCCGGCGCAGTATTCGGCTGGGGGCCGAATTTGCTGCCCCCGTCATCGGAGCCCATGGGAGTCTTGCTCCCCTTGCACCCAGTGTCCGGAATGTCGCCTTGAGGCGCCTCCAGGACTACCTCCCCTCGGCCTGGTGCCCTTTGAGACAACACCTCGACATTGTCCGTAGGGCGAGGGGAGGAGGCGGTCGGAAGTGAATCATTGTTCAGATCCGACGGGTCCAAAGAACCATCTGATGAAGATACGTCGATATGGGCTCGAGACGGACTGCATAATCATGTTCGGCGTGACGAGAAGCAGTGCCATAAAACATATCAAGGATTATTATGGTATCCAGATACTTACGACTTCGCCAGGGGCTTGTCCCTGGGCAACCACTCGTCGTCACTATAGGCGGCCGTCGTGGAACACTCCGGGAGGAGGGTCCTTCCCTTCTTGGACCCTTCGGCCTCCGCGGATGGGGCAGCCTTCCTTTTCTTGTCCCCACGGCTGGGGGGGGAGAACTTTCCTCTTCTTCCTCCTCGTTTTCATGGGAGGAGTGCGCCTCGGTGTTTTCGGACGATGAGTCCGATATAACCTTGCGCCGGAGACCCTTCCGGGTCCCCGTGCCCTTCTTCTTGGCCTTCTTCACCGGCACCTCGTAAGGCGCCGGAACCAGCATCTCCGTCATGAGAGCATCTGCTGGATCTTCGGGCAGGGGGGCTGGACAATCGATCTGCTCCACTGTCTCTACCCAGTCCTGTTAAATGGCGTGGAGGCTTAGATCCCGCGCATGGTTAAACTGGGGAAAATGAACATCTTATGAGATATAAAAGACTTACCGGATTGGCAGGGCGATTTGCGCTAAGTCCGCGGTCCTCGGTAAGGGGAGGAGGTACCTCGGCGCCCTTGAACAGCACCTTCCAGACGTCCTTGTGCATCGTGTCGAAGAGCTCTCGCAGCCTGGTGCTCGGCCGGGTCGAACTCCCACAAATTGAACGCCCGTCTTTGACACGGGAGGATCCGGCGGAAGAGCATGACTTGGACCACGTTGACGAGCTTGATTTTCTTGCTCATCATGTTTCTAACGCAGGTCTGGAGTCCGGTCAGCTCTACCGAGGAACCCCAAGATAGGCCCTTCTCTTTCCAGGAGGTGAGCCGCGTGGGGATTCTGGATCGGAATTCGGGGGCCGCCACCCAGTTGGTGTCACGCGGCTCGGTGATGTAGAACCACCCCGACTGCCACCCCTTTATGGTCTCCACGTAGGAGCCTTCGAGCCAGGTGACGTTGGGCATTTTTCCCACCATGGCGCCTCCGCACTCCACTCGCTGGCCGACCACCACCTTCGGTTTAACATTGAAGGTCTTCAGCCACAGGCCGAAGTGGGGCTTGATGTGGAGGAAGGCCTCGCGCACGATGATAAACGCCGAGATGCTGAGGATGAAATTGGGGGCTAGATCGTGAAAGTCCAGCCCGTAGTAGAACATGAGCCCACGGACAAACGGGTGGAGGGGAAATCCCAGTCCGCGGATGAAGTGGGTAAGAAAAACCACCCTCTCATGGGGTTCTGGAGTAGGGATGATCTGCCCCGCATCTGGCAGCCGGTGCGTGATATCCGCAGCCAGATATCCGGCTCTCCGTAGCTTTGTGATGTCCTCCTCCGTAACGGAGGAGACCATCCACTTGCCTCCTGCTCCGGACATGCTTGGAGTGGTTTGAGGAGAAAATGCGAACTTGGGTGCTGGAGCTCGAGTGCGCAAGAATGGATGAGCAAGGAGGAAGAAGGCGTGGGTGAAAAAGAGGAATCCTCGTCCCTTTATAAGGGCAGAAGAAACTATACGCCTCCCCACCTACCTGGTAAACTCGCTTATTCCCCAAGCGCCGTAATTGATGGCGCGGTTGGGTTACCCACACCCGTATTGATTAGAATCCCGTGATAAGGGGACACGATCTCTGCTTCGACAAGACATGCCAAGGAAACCGCCTCGCAATATGTGCAGTAGCTGGTTGAGAAAAATGGTTCGAATAATGACTGGGCCGTGGTGTGATGTCATGCTGCCGAATGTGTCAGCAGATTAGATTTGTGGAAATATTATTCTCTCTACGGTGGTATGTGGAATTTGTTTTGCAGAGCCGGACACTATCCTTGTGTTCAAAATCTTCTATGGTGTATTCGGAGGAGGAACCCGCCTTGCAATGCCGAAGACAATCTGCGTGCCGGACTCATCGTCATTGAAGCCTGGTTCAGGGGCTACTGAGGGAGTCCTGGATTAGGGGGTCCTCGGACAGCCAGACTATATCCTTTAGCCGGACTGTTGGACTATGAAGATACAAGATTGAAGACTTCGTCCCGTGTCCGGATGGGACTCTCCTTGGCGTGGAAGGCAAGCTTGGCAATACAGATATGTAGATCTCCTCCCTTGTAACCGACTCTGTGTAACCCTAGCCCCCTCCGGTGTCTATATAAACCATAGGCTAGCTTCTAGGGTTTAGCCTCTACGATCTCGTGGTAGATCAACTCTTGTAATACTCATATCATCAAGATCAATCAAGCAGGAAGTAGGGTATTACCTCCATCGAGAGGGCCTGAACCTGGGTAAACATCGTGTCCCCCGCCTCCTGTTACCATCCGCCTTAGACGCATAGTTTGGGACCCCCTACCCGAGATCCGCCGGTTTTGACACCGACAACGAGCACCAGGTAGTGGAGCTTGCGGGGCAGGTCCTCGGTGCAGGTGCAGCTCTCCTCCTCCTCCCCATCCAGCCCAAAGCCTGGTGGGAGGGAGACGTGCGCTAGCGAGTCAGAGCAGCGGGCGTGGGGACTCACGGTGAGCACCTTCTCTGTTGGCACCTCGTCGGGATCGCCAAACCAGGCCCGGACGACAAAGTAGGAGATGTCAAGCTTGTCGAGTGACTCGATGGCCACCTGGTAGAAGAGGCATTCGGGTAGTAGGTCTTGGGCGGTGTTGAGGTTGAACTCGTACGGTGTGATGCCATGGATGAAGAGCCGCACGCTGTACCGACACTTGACGAAGGTAGCGAAGGTCAGCCGGTTCCATCGACGGACCAGCTGAGGTGTGCCGTGGGCGTGCACCATGTCGTGGCCACGCACCAAGTCGAACCACCGGCGATGAGTGAAGTGCACGAAGAACGAGCCCGGCTGCATCAGGGAGACCTGAAGGTCGTTGCTGGGCACATCAGGGAACTCAACGCGGATGGCCGCCGCTACGTCCGCGGGCACCAAAGTCGGCGAGCCCACGACGGTGAACACGAGGGCGGATTCGCGCAACCGCGACTCCTCGTCCAGCGCCTCTTGGGTCTCCTCGATGAGGCACACCGTCTTGCGGCAGCGGCGGTTCCCCCGCGTTGGACAATAGGAGAAACGGGCTGCCATTTCTATGGAAGGTGGAGGGTACCAGCCGTAGGAGCCGTCACGGTTGGTGGAAATGTAGGCGGCGGTGGTGGGGGTGGGAAAACTAGCTGTGAATGAATGGGAGCGGGGTCGTGGTTAGGGTGGCCTTGCAGGAAAGCGATGTAGGAGAGGACCGGCAGGCGCGGGGGTGGGGCAGGGGGCGGCGACACGGCTCGTCGAGGGTGGAGAGGGGGACGCGAGGAAGGTGGCGAGATGGGCAGTGGTGGGTGGTGTGGCCAAGGACGAGGCAGTGTAGGCACCGGACTTCACTGCGGCAGGAAGCTACTCTGTGAGAGGAGCTGAGGCACCGGAAGCATCTACCATGGAGGTCGGCCTTATAGGTCTAGCCGTCTTGAATGCCGCGGCCGGCGGTGGTTGATGCGCGCGGAGCAGTAATGGCATCGGTGCCATCGGCGGGCTGGTGCAGCCTCCCTTTCTTGCCCTTGCGTCGGACCACTTGCCATTCCCGTGAAACTGCTGTCTGCGAGGCAGCAGGCATGCTCGGCCCAGCGGATCCACGGCCGCCCTCACCCGCCACCAGAATGGATTGAATGCATGGCCGCGACGGGACAGGCGGCGCAGGCGGGTCAGGCCTGGGGGGCGAGGCAGGGCGAGGCAAGGTGGGAGGTGCAGGCCATGAATGCCCAGAGCGGACCACCTCGACAAACGATGGAGCTGGGGATCTGAGGGAGGACCCCACGTCCGAGAGGGCGACCCTCTCCGAGGAGGCGCAGCTGCGTGGAGTCATGGCAGCAGAGAGCGGGTCGGGGCCGCTGGAGACCTCAACCGGGCGGCAGAAGCACGGCCACGCTGTCGGCACAGGGGCCGGCGACGCCGAGGGACGGGAGGGGCTCCGAGCCGAGAGGAGAACGAGAAGCCAACGAGGAAGGTTGAGGGTTTACCGAAGTTGCCTCCCTTTAGAGGGAGGTATGTCTCCGTTGGAGCGGTCTGGAGGCACAATGCTCCACAAGAAGCCATTAGGACCACCGTATTCTTCTCACGGCCTCACACAATGCAAGATTCCATGATTCCACTAGTTGTGCCCTTGAAGGCGACAACCGAACCTTTACAAACAAGGTTGGGGGTTATATCGGTGGTTATTTTTATTGCATAGTGTGCTTATTTTAAGTTTCTATAGATTATATCGGGGGCTATAAGTCATGAGGATGATGGAATATAGTAGATATTATGTAAGAACAATTACGAATCTTGCTTTGACAGTCACCAAGTTAATGATTTACATTATTATTATACTAATGGATCTCACGAGCTTGTGTTAAGTTTTGTGTGGCTGAAGTTTTCAAGTTTTGGGGATGACGATAGAAGAAAGAATAAGGACCGGCAAGAGCCTAAGCTTGGGAATGTCCAAGGCATCCCAAGGCAATATTCTAGGAAGATCCAAGCATCTAAGTTTAGGGATGCCCCGGAAGGCATCCTCTCTTTCATCTTCAATCTGTTGGTGATATCACTTAGAGCTATATTTTTATTCATCACATGATATGCGTTTGGCTTGGAGCGTCATGTGTTTTTTCTTTATTTGTTTGCTTGTTTCCACAATCATTGTTTCCTGATCGCACCAATTATAAGAGACACATATTCATCACAATTTATAGAATGCTCATTATGCTTCACTTATATCTTTTGAGTTAAGCCAATCGCTCATGTTCTTCACTTATATCTTTTGAGCATAGTGGTAAATATATTTTATAGAAATCATTTCCACTCTCTTTCTTCACTTATATCTTTTTGACAGTTAAATAGGTAGTGGTAGTTTGCATGAGTTATATGTTTAGTCAAAAAATGATAGGTATATGACAGTGGTATAATAAAAAATTGCATGAAGATCACTTAATATGATCTATTGGATTCCTTGCAATAGTTTTGCGAAATTGCGATAATAATATATTAGATTATTAGTGGATAATTATGGTCTAGTAAATGATATTAGTGTTAAAGTTCGTGATTCCCGAAGCATGCATGTATGGCCTCTAGTTTTGTGATGAAGTTGGAGCATGATTTATTATTGAATGACTACCTTATGAGTGGCGGTCGGGGACGAGCGATGGTCTTTTCCTCCCAATCTATCCTCCTAGGGTTATGAAAGGTCATGCTTTGCATCAAGGGCTAATAAAACTTTTGAAATAAGTATTTGAGTTCTTTATGTTTAGTGTGATGTCTCAGTCTTGAGCACTTCCACCTATCCATATTTGGTGGCCTCTTCGGTACCGAGCATTGTTCACTCTCACCTTAAGACTTGGGCAAACTTCGCCGGTGCATCCAAACCCCATTGAAAGGATTGATATGGTTGACTAGAGGGGGGGGGTGAATAGGCAACTACCAATTTTAGCTTTTGTTAACAAATTAGGGTTAGCAACAAATAGGTTGTCTAGGTACGCAGCTAGGTGAGCAACCTATATGATGCTAGCAACACAAGAAACACAAGCAAGCAAAGGATACAACCCAAGTAAATCAAGCACAAAGTAAAGGAGAGAGATAACCACAAGTGGAGACGGTGGAGACGAGGATGTGTTACCGAGGTTCCTTCCCTTTGAGAGGAAGTACCCCTCCATTGGAGCGGTGTGGGAGGCACAATGCTCCCCAATATGCCACTAGGGCCACCGTATTCCCCTCATGCCCACACACAATGCGAGATGTCATGATTCCACTAGTGGTGCCCTTGAAGGCGGTGATCGGACCTTTAGAAACAAGGTTGGGGCTCTCTCCACAACTGAATTGGAGGCTCCCAACAACACCATGAAGCTTCACCACAATGGAATGTGGCTCCGAGGTGACCTCAACCGACTAGGATGCTCAAACACCCAAGAGTAACAAGATCCGGAAGGGATTAGTAAGGAGAATCAAATTTCTCTAGGTGGAAATATAGATCGGGGCCTTCTCAACCAATCCCTAGAAAATCAACAAGTTTGATTGGCTAGGGAAAGAGATCAGGCAAAAATGAGCTTTTGGAGAAACAATGGAGTTAGGGTAGGAAGAGGTAAGTCTTCTTGGGGAAGAAGACCCCCTTTTATAGTGGGGAACAAATCCAACCGTTATGCACTCCTCAGCCTACACACAAGCGGTACTACCGCTCCAGTAGCGGTACTACCGCCCAAGCGGTAGACACCGGTAGAAAGTGCAATGGCACAGAGCCAGGAGCCAGTAGTGCCACCGGAGCGGTGCTACTGCTCTCCCCAGCGGTACTACCATTGGGGTTGCAATGCTACAGGGCGTAGGTGAAGGAGTAGTGGTAGAACAACCACAGCGGTACTACCGCCCAAGGGGGCGGTACTACCGCTTAATGCCGGAACTACCAAATCCTACAGCCGTTGAGAAAAATAGAGGCCTGAGGGGAGAACAGAGCATCGAGCGGTAGTGGTAGCGGTGGTAGGGGCTGTTCTACCACCAACTGGCGGTACTACCGCCTCTACTGCCGCTCCTACTTCTACTCATCCTGCTGAGTCAATCGGGATTACACGGAAGTGACCCAGAGGGACTATCGTAGAACCCAACACGAAAAGTCGAGACTAGAGTAGAGAGCGATAGTACAAGCGGAACTAGCAGCGGTACTAACGCTAACAAGCGGTACTACAGCTGGCAGTTCTCCACAACCTCTTCTGCAAAACAGAGGGACAACTCCAAAGAAGAAGAAAGATGACAAGGGTGCAATATGAGTGTGTACATGATGATTCCACCCAAACCTTTCTGAAGCGGACCCCCTCTTGATAGTACGGTTTATCCTACGACTCAAATCCACCAAAAAGAAACGCAGGAAAATAAACCGTCTTCTATAACAAGCTTCGAGGGGCAGAATTGTCTTGTGCCTTATGATGGAATATCTAAAATGCTCAATGCGCATGATTAGTCCGCAAATTATTGTCATCAATCACCAAAACTACTAAGGGAGAAATATGCCCTAACAATCTCCCCCTTTTTGGTGGATTGATGATAACACATGATTTGCACAATGAATATAACTAGATAATAAGCAAAAGCACTATCTACAAAATATAGACAGACTCCCCCTAGATGTGTGCACTAATTAGATATGCTTATGGAATGCAAAGCACACACACTAGGATCAACACTCCCCCTATATTTTTTAGACAGACAATACTCTTGCATAAGCAATGTAAGAGATAAGACTAGGGATGCAAGGACTAGCATGTGAGCATAAGGATAAGGACATAAACATAATATATCTCACAGACTAATGAAGTACTCGACATAATATATAAAGATAGGGTAGCACATATGTCTCACACCATATGGTCTCAAACACATAAGCCAGACGCAAACCAAAGCAAATGAAAGAGTTCGAGCGAGGAAAGCAACACCAAATAAGACGACACACTCGACTCTTGACACAACAAATCCCTAAACTCTCTCCCCCTTTGTCATCGAGACACCAAAAGGGTAGAGAGTACACCTAAGGTTGAAGGTGGTAGCAACACTCCAAGACATCACCAATCATGCTCTTCCTCCTTACACTCCTCTGCAGTAGGTGGAGGACCTCCAGTGCCCTCATCAGAATCCGCCCACAGGCAGTGCTATGTGATCCAAGCCTCCTCATCTGTGATCCGGTCCTCGGAGCCACTAGCAACTTTGAGGCCAACCTGCCTCATGATAGCCTTGTCACGACTGTGAGCCTTCTTTGCTTCCACGTGTTCCTTGTACTGTCCCTTCACCTGGAAGCAGAGCAATTTCTTCATCTTCACCTTGAGCTTCTTAGCCCAAGAGGGTTCCTCTGACGGTGGCTCAACAAGGTAATGTCTGCAAGTGCTTAAATTGTAAGTAACAGAGTAGTTTGATAGCAAGATAATTTGTAACAAGCAAGTAACGATAATAGTAGCAAACATGCAGCAAGGTAGCCCAATCCTTTTGAGGCAAAGGACATGCCAAAACGGTCTCTTATGATAAGCAAAGCGTTCTTGAGGGTACACGGGATTTTCATCTAGTCACTTTCACCAAGTTGGTTTGATTCGTGTTCGGTACTTTGATAATTTGATATGTGGGTGGACTGGTGCTTAGGTGCTGTTCTTACTCCTCCTACTTATGATTAACCCTCCCGCAAGCATCCGCAACTACGAGAAAAGTATTAAGAATAAGTTCTAACCATAGCATTAAACTTTTGGATCCAATCGGTCCCTTACGGAATAGCGCATAAACTGGGGTTTAAGCTTCTGTCACTCTCGCAACCCATCATCTAATTGCTACTCCACAATGCACTCCCTAAGGCCCAAATATGGTGAAGTGTCATGTAGTTGACGTTCACATGACACCACTAAGGGAATCACAACATACATACTATCAAAATATTGAACACTTATCAAGTTCACATGATTACTTGCAACATGATTTCTCCCGTGACCTCAACAACAAAAGTAACTACTCACAAATGATAATCATGCTCAAGATCAGAGGGGTATTAAATAGCATATTGGATCTGAACATATAATCTTCCACCAAATAAACCATATAGTAATCAACTACAAGATGTAATCAACACTACTAGTCACCCACAAGCGCCAATCTATAGTTCCGGTAACAAGATTGAACACAAGAGATGAACTAGGGTTTGAGAGGGATGGTGTCGTTGAAGATGTTGATGGAGATTGCTCTCCCCAAGATGGGAGAGTTGTTGGTGATGATGAGGACGATGATTTCCCCCTCCGGGAGGGAAGTTCCCCCGGCGGAATCGCTCCGCTAGAGGGCAAAAGTGCTCCTGCCCAAGTTCCGCCTCGAGACAGCGGCGCTCCGTCCCGAAAGTCCTCTCCTTATTTTTTCTAGGTCAAAATGACTTATATACCATAAGATGACCACCAGAGGTGGGACTGGATGAGCACAACACACCAGGGCATGCCTAGGCTCCCTAGCGTGCCCAGGTGGGTTCTGCCCACTGATACGTCTCCAACGTATCTACTTTTTCTCACGCTTTTCCTCTTGTTTTGGACTCTAATTTGGATGATTTGAATGAAACTAACCCCGGACTGGCGCTGTTTTCAGCAGAACTACCATGGTGTTCTTTTTGTGCAGAAATAGAAGTTCGCGGAATGGAACGAAACTTTGCGAGGATTTATTATATCAATAATAAGAATTTCTGGAGCCAAGACCTGCCGGAGAGGGGCACCTGGGTGGGCACAACCCACCAGGGCGGCCCCCTCTCCTAGCGCGCCCAGGTGGGTTGTACCCACTTGGTGGCCCCGCAGATGACCACCCTGATACTATAAAATCACATATTTATAGAAAAAATCAGGGAGAAAGAATTATCGCAATCCACGAGATGGAGCCGCCGCGAAGCCCTGTTCTTCCTCGGGAGGGCAGATCTGGAGTCCGTTTGGGTCTTCGGGGAGGGGGATCTTCGTTCTTCGTCATCACCAACCCTTCTCCATCACCAATTCCATGGTGCTCCCCACTAGGAGTGAGTAATTCCTTTGTAGGCGCGCTGGTTGGTGAGGAGTTGGATGGGATTCATCATGTAATTGAGTTAGTTTTGTTAGGGCTTGATCCCTAGTATCCAGTATGTTCTTAGATTGATGTTGTTATGACCTTGCTATGCTTAATGCTTGTCACTTTAGGCCCGGGTGCCATGAACTCGGATCTGAACCGTTTATGAATTCATCATTATATCCATGTTTTAGATCCAATCTTGCAAGTTATAGTCACCTACTACGCGTTATGATCCGACAACCCCGGAGTGACAACAACCGGGCCCACTCTCGGTGATGACCGTAGTTTGAGGAGTTCATGTATTCACTATGTGTTAATGCTTTATTCCGGCTCTCTATTAAAAGGAGGCCTTAATATACCTTAGTTTCCAATATGGACCCCGCTGCCACGGGAGGGTAGGACAAAAGATGTCATGCAAGTTCTTTTAATAAAGCACATATGACTATTTACGGAATACATGCCTACATTATATCGATGAACTGGAGCTAGTGCCGCATCGCCCTAGGTTATAACTGTCACATGATGAATATCATCCAACAAGTCACCGATCCAATGCCTACGAATTTATCTTATATTGTTTCTGCTAAGTTACTACTGCTATCATCACTGTTACACTTGCTACAAAATTATTGCTATCACTGTTACTATTACTATTACTGCTGTCACTACTATCAAAACTATCAAACTACTTTGCTACTGATCACTTTGATGCAGATAATTAATCTCCAGGTGTGGTTGAATTGACAACTTAGCTGCTAATACCTTCAAATATTCTTTGGCTCCCCTTATTTCGGTTGAATACTCTACCCTCGAAAATTGTTCTGATCCCCTATACTTGTGGGTTATAAAGACATTTTTCTGGCGCTGTTGCCGGGGAGCATAGCTATATTTGTTGAATCACTTAGGATTATTATCATATTATCACTATGAAGAATCTGAAGGATCCTAAGACTAAGATATTTCCCTCAAAGACGAGGGGAGGTAAGGAACTGCCATCCAGTTCTGCTTTAGATTCACCTTCTGTTTTGAGTAAACTTGCAACACCACCACATGCTATTAATTCTGATATGTCGCGAGTTATTGATGATGCTACTTCTACTATGAATGATGCTTATGATGATGCTAGTACCTTGCTTTCTAATGATGATGTGCCACTTGGTGAATTTCTTGATAAACAAATTGCTAGAGTTATACAACATGATGTTGTTGAATCTGATGGTGAGCTTGAAAATGAATCTCCTGAAACACCTGCTAGAACTAGCCTTCCTAGATATGAATTGCCTAAGGTACTGGAAGGTTATGTTATGAGTGAAGAAACTGTTGGGGAACGCAGTAATTTCAAAAAAATTCCTACGCACACGCAAGATCCATCTAGGTGATGCATAGCAATGAGCGGGGAGAGTGTGTCCACGTACCCTCGTAGACCGAAAGCGGAAGCGTTTAGTAACGCGGTTGATGTAGTCGAACGTCTTTGCGATCCAACCGATCCAAGTACCGAACGCATGGCACCTCCGCGATCTGCACACGTTCAGCTCGGTGACGTCCCTTGTACTCTTGATCCAGCTGAGGCCGAGGGAGAGTTTTGTGAGCATGACGGCGTGTTTACAGTGATGATGAAGTTACCGACGCAGGGCTTCGCCTAAGCACTACAACGATATGACAAAGGTGGAAATCTATGGAGGGGGCACCGCACACGGCTAAGACAACTGTCAACTTGTGTGTCTATGGGGTGCCCCCCTCCCCCGTATATAAAGGAGGGGAGGAGGGGACCGGCCGGCCCTCATGGTGCGCCCCCAAGGGGGGTTTCCTACTCCTACTAGGAGTAGGTTTCCCCCCTTTCTTAGTTCTAATAGGAGGGGGAACGAAGGGGAAGAGGAGAGGAAGGAAATGGGGCCCGGCCCCCCTCCCAATTCGGATTGGGCTTGGGGGGCGCGCCCCCACCTCTTGTCCGCCTCCTCTCTCTCCCACTAAAGCCCATGTAGGCCCATTAAGCCCCCGGGGGGTTCCGGTAACCCCCCGGTACTCCGGTATATGCCCGAACTCATCCGAAACCATTCCGGTGTCCAAACATAACCTTCCAATATATCAATCATCATGTCTCCACCATTTCGAGACTCCTCGTTATGTCCGTGATCACATCCGGGACTCCGAACTACCTTCGGTACATCAAAACACATAAACTCATAATACTGATCGTCATCGAACGTTAAGCGTGCGGACCCTACGGGTTCGAGAACTATGTAGACATGACTGAGACTCACTTCGTTCAATAACCAATAGCGGAACCTGTATGCTCATATTGGTTCCTACATATTCTACGAAGATCTTTATCGGTCAAACCGCATAACAACATACGTTGTTCCCTTTGTCATCGGTATGTTACTTGCCCGAGATTCAATCGTCGGTATCATCATACCTAGTTCAATCTCGTTACCGGCAAGTCTCTTTACTCATTCCTTAATGCATCATCCCATAACTAACTCATTAGTCACATTGCTTGCAAGGCTTATAGTGATGTGCATTACCGAGAGGGCCCAGAGATACCTCTCCGATACAGGGAGTGACAAATCCTAATCTCGATCTATGCCAACTTAACAAACACCGTCGGAGACACCTGTAGAGCATCTTTTTAATCACCCAGTTACGTTGTGACGTTTGATAGCACACAAGGTGTTCCTCCGGTATTCGGGAGTTGCATAATCTCATAGTCTGAGGAACATGTATAAGTCATGAAGAAAGCAATAGCAATAAAACTAAATGATCATTATGCTAAGCTAATGGATGGGTCTTGTCCATCACATCATTCTCTAATGATGTGATCCCGTTCATCTGATGACAACACATGTCTATGGTCAGGAAACATAACCATCTTTGATTAACGAGCTAGTCAAGCAGAGGCATACTAGGGACAATCTGTTTTGTCTATGTATTCACACATGTACTAAGTTTCTGGTTAATACAATTCTAGCATGAATAATAAACATTTATCATGATATAAGGAAATATAAATAACAACTTTATTATTGCCTCTAGGGCATATTTCCTTCAGCCTCCCACTTGCACTAGAGTCAATAATCTAGTTCACATCATCATGTGATTTCACACCAATAGTTCACATCTTTATGTGATTAGTTCACGTATCCATGTGACTAGTACCCAAAGGGTTTACTAGAGTCAATAATCTAGTTCACATCGCTATGTGATTAACACCCAAAGAGTGATCATGTTTTGCTTGTAAGAGAAGTTTAGTCAACGGGTCTGCCACATTCAGAGCCGTATGTATTTTGCAAATTTTCTATGTCTACAATGCTCTGCATGGAGCTACTCTAGCTAATCGCTCCCACTTTCAATATGTATCTAGATCGAGACTTAGAGTCATCCAGATCGGTGTCAAAGCTTGCATCGACGTAACTCTTTACGACGAACTCTTTGTCACCTCCATAACCGAGAAACATTTCCTTATTCCACTAAGGATAAGTTTGACCATTGTTCCGTGATCCACTCCTGGATTACTATTGTACCCTCTTGCCAAACTCATGGTGAGGTACGCAATAGGTCTGGTACACAGCATATCATACTTTATAGAACCTATGACTGAGGCATAGGGAATGACTTTTCATTCTCTTTCTATTTTTGCCGTGGTCGGGTTTTGAGTCTTTGCTCAACTTCACACCTTGCAACACACGCAAGAACTCCTTCTTTGACTGTTCCATTTTGAACTATTTAAAAAAACTTGTCAAGGTATGTACTCATTGAAAAAAATTATCAAGCGTCTTGATCTATCTCTATAGATCTTGATGCTCAATATGCAAGGAGCTTCACCGAGGCCTTTCTTTGAAAAAATCCTTTCAAATACTCCTTTATGCTTTCCAGAAAATTCTACATTATTTCCGATCAACAATATGTCATTCACATATACTTATCAGAAATGTTGTAGTGGTCCCACTCACTTTCTTGTAAATACAGGCTTCACTCCAAGTCTCTATAAAACTATATGCTTTGATCAACTCATCAAAGCATATGTTCCAACTCCGAGATGCTTGCACCAGTCCATAGATGGATCGCTGGAGCTTGCACACATTGTTAGCACCTTTAGGATTGACAAAACCTTCTTGTTGTATCATATACAACTCTTCTTTAAGAAATCCATTAAGGAATGCAGTTTTGACCTCCATTTGCCAGATTTCATAAAATGTGGCAATTGCTAACATGATTCAGACAGACTTAAGCATTGCTACGAGTGAGAAAATCTCGTCGTAGTCAACACCTTGAACTTGTCAAAAATTTGTGCGACAATTCGAGCTTTGTAGATAGTAACACTACTATCAACGTCTGTATTCCACTTGAAGATCCATTTATTCTCAATGGCTTGCCGATCATCGGGCAAGTCCACCAAAGTCCACACTTTGGTCTCATACATGGATTCTATCTCAGATTTCATGGCCTCAAGCCATTTCGCGGAATCTGGGCTCATCATCGCTTCCTCATAGTTTGTAGGTTCATCATGGTCTAGTAACATGACTTCCAGAATAGGATTACCGTAGCACTCTGTTGCGGATCGTACTCTGGTTGACCTACGAGGTTCGGTAGTAACTTGATCTAAAGTTTCATGATCACCATCATTAACTTCCTCACTAATTAGTGTAGGTATCACTCGAACTGATTTCAGTGATGAGCTACTTTCCAATTTGAGAGAAGGTACAATTACCTCATCAAGTAGTACTTTCCTCCCACTCACTTCTTTCAAGAGAAACTCCTTCTCTAGAAAGGATCCACTCTTAGCAACAAATATCTTGCCTTCAGATCTGTGATAGAAGGTTTACCCAATAGTTTCTTTTGGGTATTCTATGAAGACGCACTTCTCCGATTTGGGTTTGAGCTTATCAGGCTGAAACTTTTTCACATAAGCATCATAACCCCAAACTTTAAGAAATGACAACTTGGGTTTCTTGCCAAACCACGGTACATATGGTGTCGTCTCAATGGATTTAGATGGTGCCCTATTTAACTGAATGCAGCTGTCTCTAATGCATAACCCCAAAAACAATAGTGATAAATCGGTAAGAGACATCATAGATCGCACCATATCTAATAAAGTATGGTTATGACGTTCGGACACACCATTACGCTGTGGTGTTCCAGGTGGCCTGAGTTGCGAAACTATTCCACATTGTTTCAAATGAAGACCAAACTCGTAACTCAAATATTCGTCTCCGCGATCAGATCGTAGAAGCTTTATTTTCTTGTTACGATGATTTTCCACTTCACTCTGAAATTCTTTGAACTTTTCAAATGTTTCAGACTTATGTTTCATCAAGTAGATATACCCATATCTGCTCAAATCATCTGTGAAGGTCAGAAAATAACGATACCCGCCGCGAGCCTCAACACTCATCGGATTGCATACATCAGTATGTATTATTTCAAATAAATCAGTTGCTCGCTCCATTGTTCCGGAGAACGGAGTCTTAGTCATCTTGCCCATGAGGCATGGTTCACAAGCATCAAGTGATTCACAATCAAGTGATTCCAAAAGCCCATCAGCATGGAGTTTCTTCATGCGCTTTACACCAATATGACCTAAACGGCAGTGCCACAAATATGTTGCACTATTATTATCAACTTTGCATCTTTTGGCATCAATATTATGAATATGTGTATTACTACGATCGAGATTCAATTCACCTTGGGTGTATGACCACAAAGGTTTTATTCTTTTAAACAGAATAACAATTATTCTTTGACTTAAATGAATAACCGTATTGCAATAAACATGATCCAATCATATTATGCTCAATACAAACACCAAATAACATTTATTTGAGGTTCAACACTCATCCCGAAGGTAAAGGGAGTGTGCGATGGTGATCTTATCAACCTTGGAATCACTTCCAACACACATCGTCACCTTGCCCTCAACTAGTCTTTGTTCATTTTGTAACTCCTATTTCGAGTTACTAATCATAGCAATTGAACCAGTATCTAATACCCAGGGGCTACCATGAACACTAGTAAAGTACACGTCAATAACATGTTTATCATATATACTTTTGTTCACTTTGCCATCCTTCTTATCCGCCAAGTATTTGGGGCAGTTTCGCTTCCAGTGACCATTTCCTTCGCAGTAGAAGCACTCAGTTTCAGGCTTGGGTCTAGCTTTGGGCTTCTTCGTGGGAGTGGCAGCTTGGTTGCCATTCTTCTTGAAGTTCCCTTTCTTTCCCTTTCCCTTTTACTTGAAACTAGTGGTCTTGCCAACCATCAACATTTGATGTTTTTCTTGATTTCTACCTTCGTCGATTTCAGCATCACGAAGAGCTCGGGAATCATTTTCGTCATCCCTTGCATATTATAGTTCATCACAAAGTTCTAGTAACTTGGTGATAGTGACTAGAGAACTCTGTCAATCACTATTTTATCTGGAAGATTGACTCCCACTTGATTCAAGCAATTGTAGTACTTAGACAATCTGAGCACATGCTCACTGGTTGAGCTATTCTCGTCCATCTTGTAGGCAAAGTACTTGTCAAGGGTCTCATACCTCTCGAATCGGGCATGAATATGAAATACAAATTTCAACTCTTGGAACATCTTATATGTTCCGTGCCGTAAAGCATGGTGCACTAAACTATCAAGCAGTCATCATACCGAGCTTTGCCAAACGTTCATAATGTCTGCATCTGCTCCTGCAATAGGTCCGTCACCTAGCGGTGCATCAAGGACATAATTCTTCTATGCAGCAATGAGGATAATCCTCAGAGCATGGACCTAGTCCACATCATTGCTACTATCGTCTTTCAACATAGTTTTTCTCTAGGAACATATCAGAAAATAAACGGGGAGCTGCATCGCGAGCTATTGATCTACAACATAGTTATGGAAATACTATCAAGACTAAGTTCATGATAAATTAAAGTTCAATTAATAATATTACTTAAGAACTCCGACTTAGATAGACATCCCTCTAATCATCTAAGTGATCACGTGATCCATATCAACTAAACCATGTCCGATCATCACATGAGATGGAGTAGTTTTCAATGGTGAACATCACTATGTTGATCATATCTACTATATGATTCACGGTCGACCTTTCGGTCTCAGTGTTCCGAGGCCATATCTGCATATGCTTGGATCGTCAAGTTTAACCCGAGTATTCTGCGTGTGCAAAACTGGCTTGCACCCGTTGTATGTGAACGTAGAGCTTATCACACCCGATCATCACGTGGTGTATTAGCACGACGAACTGTAGGAATGGTGCATACTTAGGGAGAACACTTATAGCTTGAAATTTAGTGAGAGATCATCTTATAATGCTACCGCCGTACTAAGCAAAATAAGATGCATAAAGGATAAACATCACATGCAATCAATATGAGTGATATGATATGGCCATCATCATCTTGTGCCTTTGATCTCCATCTCCAAAGCACCGTCACGATCACCATCGTCACCGGCTTGACACCTTGATCTCCATCGAAGCATCGTTGTCGTCTCGCCAACTATTGCTTCTACGACTATCGCTACCGATTAGTGATAAAGTAAAGCAATTACATGGCGATTGCATTTCATACAATAAAGCGACAACCATATGGCTCCTGCCAGTTGCCGATAACTGTGTTACAAAACATGATCATCTCATACAACAGTTTATATAATCACGTCTTGACCATATCACATCACAACATGCCCTGCAAAAACAAGTTAGACGTCCTCTACTTTGTTGTCGCAAGTTTTACGTGGCTGCTACGGGCTTGGCAAGAACCGTTCTTACCTACGCATCAAAACCACAATGATTTTTCGTCAAGTTTGCTGTTATAACCTTCAACAAGGACCGGGCGTAGTCACACTCGATTCAACTAAAGTTGGAGAAACAGACACTCACTAGCCACCTGTGTGCGAAGCACGTCGGTAGAACCAGTCTCGTGTAAGCGTACACGTAATGTCGGTCTGAGCCGCTTCATCCAACAATACTGCAGAATCAAAGTATGACATGCTGGTAAGCAGTATGACTATTATCGCCCAGAACTCTTTGTGTTCTACTCGTGCATATAACATCTACGCATAGACCTGGCTCGGATGCCACTGTTGGGGAACGCAGTAATTTCAAAAAAAAAATCCTATGCACACGCAGGATCCATCTAGGTGATGCATAGCAACGAGCGGGGAGAGTGTGTCCACGTACCCTCGTAGACCGAAAGCGGAAGCGTTTAGTAACGCGGTTGATGTAGTCGAACGTCTTCGTGATCCAACCGATCCAAGTACCAAACGCACGGCACCTCCGCGATCTGCACACGTTCAACTCGGTGACGTCCCTCGTACTCTTGATCCAGCTGAGGCCGAGGGAGAGTTTCGTCAGCATGACGGCGTGTTGACGATGATGATGAAGTTACCGACGCAGGGCTTCGCCTAAGCACTACAACGATATGATCGAGGTGGAAATCTGTGGAGGGGGGCACCGCACACGGCTAAGACAACTGTCAACTTGTGTGTCTATGGGGTGCCCCCCTCCCCCGTATATAAAGGAGGGGAGGAGGGGGCCGGCCGGCCCTCATGGTCGCCCCCAAGGGGAGATTCCTACTCCTACTAGGGGTAGGTTCCCCCCTTTCCTAGTCCTAATAGGAGGGGGAAGGAAGGGGAAGAGGAGAGGAAGGAAAGGGGGGCCGCCCCCCCCCCTCCCAATTCGGATTGGGCTTGGGGGGCGCACCCCTACCTCTTTTCCGCCTCCTCTCTCTCCCACTAAAGCCCATGTAGGCCCATTGAGCCCCCGGGGGTTCCGGTAACCCCCCCCCGGTACTCCGGTATATGCCCGAACTCATCCGGAACCATTCCGGTGTCCAAACATAACCTTCCAATATATCAATCTTCATGTCTCGACCATTTCGAGACTCCTTGTTATGTGTGTGATCACATCTAGGACTCCTAACTACCTTTGGTACATCAAAACACATAAACTCATAATACCGATCATCATCGAACGTTAAGCATGTGGACCCTACGGGTTCGAGAACTATGCAGACATGACCGAGACTCACTTCCGGTCAATAACCAATAGTGGAACCTGGATGCTCATATTGGTTCCTACATATTCTACGAAGATCTTTATCGGTAAAACCGCATAACAACATAAGTTGTTCCCTTTGTCATCGGTATGTTACTTGCCTGAGATTCGATCGTCGGTATCATCATACCTAGTTCAATCTCGTTACCGGCAAGTGTCTTTACTCGTTCCGTAATGCATCATCCCGTAACTAACTCATTAGTCACATTGCTTGCAAGGCTTATAGTGATGTGCATTACGCCGAGAGGGCCCAGAGATACCTCTCCGATACACGGAGTGACAAATCCTAATCTCGATCTATGCCAACTCAACAAACACCATCGGGGGTCACCTGTAGAGCATCGTTATAATCACCCAGTTACGTTGTGACGTTTGATAACACACAAGGTGTTCCTCCGGTATTCGGGAGTTGCATAATCTCATAGTCCGAGGAACATGTATAAGTCATGAAGAAAGCAATAGCAATAAAACTAAACGATCATTATGCTAAGCTAATGGATGGGTCTTGTCCATCACATCATTCTCTAATGATGTGATCCCGTTCATCAAATGATAACACATGTCTATGGTCAGGAAACATAACCATCTTTGATTAACGAGCTAGTCAACTAGAGGCATACTAAGGACACTCTGTTTTGTCTATGTATTCACACATGTACTAAGTTTCCGGTTAATACAATTCTAGCATGAATAATAAACATATATCATGATATAAGGAAATATAAATAACAACTTTATTATTGCCTCTAGGGCATATTTCCTTCAGAAACAACTAGAGATATTCTTGCTTGCAATGATAGAGATGATCTAGAGAAATTACTACACAAGTATAAAGAAAAATCTCTGAATGCTAGAAAGAAATGGGATTCTAAGTTTGCTACTTCACCTATCTTTATTGATGATAAGGATTATGAATTCTTTGTCGACCCAGAGTTAATTACTTTGGTTTAATCTGATCCTTTCCATGGTTATGAAAGTGAAACTGTTGTGGCACATCTTACTAAGTTGAATGACATAGCCACCCTTTTTACTCATGATGAGAAAAATCGCTATTACTTTATTCTCAAATTATTTCCTTTCTCATTAAAGCGTGATGCTAAAGCTTGGTACAATACTCTTGCTCCTGGTTGTGTGCGTAGTCCCTAGGATATGATTTATTACTTCTCTGAAAAATATTTTCCTGCTCATAAGAAACAAGCTGCCTTACAGGAAATATTTAACTTTGTGCGAACTAAAGAAGAGAGTCTCCCACAAGCTTGGGGGAGGCTTTGCCAGTTACTTAATGCTTTTCCTGATCATCTCTTAAGAAAAATGAAATACTTGATATCTTCTATAATGGACTAACCGATGCTTCTAGGGACTTCCTAGATAGTTGTGCTGGTTGTGTTTTTAGGGAACGAACTGTTGGGCAAGCTGAAGAATTATTGAATAATATCTTGAAAAATTATGATGATTGGACTATTCCTGAACAACTGCCTAAACCCACTCCGAAGAAGAGGGGTATATTATATCTCAGTCCTGAAGATATGCAAGAGGCAAAGAAATCTATGAAGGAAAAAGGTATTAAAGCTGAGGATGTTAAAAATTTACCTCCTATTGAAGAGAGACATGGGCTTAATACACCACCACTTCCTAAGGTGGTAGAGGTAAATTCTCTTATGAAGTTCAATGATAATGATAATCCTCATAATATGCATCCTAGTCAATGCCTTTATGAGTTTGAAAACTACATTAGAAAACAAGATCACTTCAATGCAAATGTTATGAAATAGTTGAAATATAATTCTGATATGATTGCTCGCTTGAGTGACTTGTTATTTAGAATATCAAATGATGTTAGAGGTGTGGGAAAACATGCTTCTATGGTTCAAACTCAGTTGGAACAAGTTGCTAAATCACAAAGAGAATTACTAGATGAAATGAATCATAATATGCATGACTTTGCTATTAGAGTTGCAACTAGAGGAGGTAAAATGACTCTGGAACCACTTCATCCCGAGGGACTCCCAAAAACAATTGAACAAGATTCACAAACAAATAACACTAGTGCACCTAGTCCTTCTAAAAAGAAAGAGAAAAAGAAAAGTGATAGGACTTTGCATACTTCTAGTGAACCTGAAATAGAAAAACCTCCTGTTAATGAAAATGAAACTTCTATCTCTGATGCTGAAACTCAATCTGGTAATGAACACTCACCTAGTGATAATGAAAAAGAGAATGATGAGGTTCATGAAGACTCTCAACCAACCAATGATAAAGAACCAGATAATGATGTTGAGATAGAACCACCTGTTGATCTTGATAATGAAGGAAATATGCCCTAGAGGCAATACTAAAGTTATTATTTATTTCCTTATATCATGATAAATGTTTATTATTCAAGCTAGAATTGTATTAACCGGAAACATAATACTTGTGTGAATACATAGACAAACAGAGTGTCACTAGTATGCCTCTACTTGACTAGCTCGTTGATCAAAGATGGTTATGTTTCCTAGCCATTGACATGAGTTGTCATTTGATTAACGGGATCACATCATTAGGAGAATGATGTGATTGACTTGACCCATTCCGTTAGCTTAGCACACGATCGTTTAGTATTCTGCTATTGCTTTCTTCATGACTTATACATGTTCCTATGACTATGAGATTATGCAACTCCCGTTTACCGGAGGAACACTTTGTGTGCTACCAAACGTCACAACGTAACTGGGTGATTACAAAGGTGCTCTACAGGTGTCTCCGAAGGTACTTTTTGGGTTGGCGTATTTCGAGATTAGGATTTGTCACTCCGATTGTCGCAGAGGTATCTCTAGGCCCACTCGGTAATGCACATCACTTAAGACTTGCAAGCATTGCAACTAATGAGTTAGTTGTGGGATGATGTATTACAGAACGAGTAAAGAGACTTGCCGGTAATGAGATTGAACTAGGTATTGAGATGTCTACATAGTTCTCGAACCCGTAGGGTCCGCACGGTTAACGTTCGATGATAGTTATATTATGAGTTTATATGTTGTGATGTACCAAAGGTATTTCGGAGTCCCGGATGTGATCACGGACATGACGAGGAGTCTTGAAATGGTCGAGACATGAAGATTGATATATTGGATGACTATATTCGGACACCGGAATGGTTCCGGGGGATATCGGATATATACTAGAGTACCGGGGGGTTACCGGACCCCCCCGGAGGTTGTTGGGCCTCATGGGCCCAATAGGTGGAAGAGGAGAGGCGGCCAAGGGGCAGCTGCGCCCCCCCCAAGTCCGAATTGGACAAGGAGGGGAGCGGCGCCCCCCCTTTCCTTTCCCCCTCTCTCTCCTTCCCTCTCCTCTCCTAATCCAACAAGGAAAAGGGAGGGAGTCCTACTCCCGGTGGGAGTAGGACTCCTCCTGGCGTGCCCCTCCTGGCCGGCCGCCTCTCCCCCCTTGCTCCTTTATATACGGGGGAAGGGGGCACCCTAGAGAGACAACAATTGATCTGTTGATCTTTTAGCCGTGTGCGGTGCCCCCCTCCACCACAGTCCACCTCGATAATACTGTAGCGGTGCTTAGGCGAAGCCCTGCGTCGGTAGAACATCATCATTGTCACCACGCCGTCGTGCTGATGAAACTCTCCCTCAACACTCGGCTGGATCGGAGTTCGAGGGACGTCATCGAGCTGAACGTGTGCTGAACTCGGAGGTGCCGTGCGTTCGGCACTCGGCTGGATCGTGAAGACGTACGACTACATCAACCACGTTGTGCTAACGCTTCCGCTTTCGGTCTACGAGGGTACGTGGACAACACTCTCCCCTCTCGTTGCTATGCATCACCATGATCTTGCATGTGCATAGGAATTTTTTTGAAATTACTACGTTCCCCAATAGTGGCATCCGAGCCAGGTTTTATGCGTAGATGTTATATGCACGAGTAGAACACAAGTGAGTTGTGGGCGATACAAGTCATACTGCTTACCAGCATGTCACACTTTGGTTCAGCGGTATTGTTGGATGAAGCGGCCCGGACCGACATTACGCGTACGCTTATGCGAGACTGGTTCTACCAACGTGCTTTGCACACAGGTGGCTGGCGGGTGTCAGTTTCTCCAACGTTAGTTGAATCGAGTGTGGCTACGCCCGGTCCTTGAGAAGGTTAAAACAACACTAACTTGATGAACTATCGTTGTGGTTTTGATGCGTAGGTAAGAACGGTTCTTGCTCAGCCCGTAGCAGCCACGTAAAACTTGCAACAACAAAGTAGAGGACGTCTAACTTGTTTTTGCAGGGCATGTTGTGATGTGATATGGTCAAGACATGATGCTATATTTTATTGTATGAGATGATCATGTTTTGTAACCAAGTTTTCGGCAACTGGCAAGAGCCATATGGTTGTCGCTTTGTTGTATGCAATGCAATCGCCCTGTAATGCTTTACTTTTCACTTAGCGGGATGATCGTGTTGGAAATATGCCCTAGAGGCAATAATAAATGGTTATTATTATATTTCTGTGTTCATGATAATAGTCTATTATTCATGCTATAATTGTATTGTCCGGAAATCGTAATACATGTGTGAATACATAGACCACAACCTGTCCCTAGTAAGCCTCTAGTTGACTAGCTCGTTGATCAACAGATAGTCATGGTTTCCTGACTATGGACATAGGATGTCATTGATAACGGGATCACATCATTAGGAGAATGATGTGATGGACAAGACCCAACTTAAGCATAGCATAAAAGATCGTGTAGTTTCGTTTGCTAGAGCTTTTCCAATGTCAAGTATCTTTTCCTTAGACCATGAGATCGTGCAACTCCCGGATACCGTAGGAGTGCTTTGGGTGTGCCAAACGTCACAACGTAACTGGGTGACTATAAAGGTGCATTACGGGTATCTCCGAAAGTGTCTGTTGGGTTGGCACGGATCGAGACTGGGATTTGTCACTCCGTGTAAACGGAGAGGTATCTCTGGGCCCACTCGGTAATGCATCATCATAATGAGCTCAATGTGACTAAGGCGTTAGTCACGGGATCATGCATTGCGGTACGAGTAAAGAGACTTGCCGGTAACGAGATTGAACAAGGTATTGGGATACCGACGATCGAATCTCGGGCAAGTAACATACCGATTGACAAAGGGAATTGCATACGGATTGATTGAATCCTCGACACCGTGGTTCACCCGATGATATCATCGTGGAACATGTGGGAGCCAACATGGGTATCCAGATCCCGCTGTTGGTTATTGACCGGAGAGGCGTCTCGGTCATGTCTGCATGTCTCCCGAACCCGTAGGGTCTACACACTTAAGGTCCGGTGACGCTAGGGTTGTAGAGATATATGTATGCGGAAACCCGAAAGTTGTTCGGAGTCCCGGATGAGATCCCGGACGTCACGAGAGGTTCCGGAATGGTCCGGAGGTGAAGAATTATATATAGGAAGTCCAGTTTTGGCCACCGGGAAAGTTTCGGGGGTTATCGGTATTGTACCGGGACCACCGGAAGGGTCCCGGGGGTCCACCGGGTGGGGCCACCTGTCCCGGAGGGCCCCGTGGGCTGAAAGTGGAGAGGAACCAGCCCCTAATGGGCTGGGGCGCCACTTTGGGCCTCCCCCCCATGCGCCTAGGGTTGGGAACCCTAGGGGGGGAGTTTCCCCTTGCCTTGGGGGGCAAGGCAACCCCTTTCCCCCTTGGCCGCCGCCCCCCCTTGGAGATCCCATCTCCAAGGGCTGCGCACCCCCCTTGGGGGCCTATATAAAGGGGGGGGAGGGAGGGCAGCACACTACAGCCTTTGGCGCCTCCCTCCTCCCCTGCAACACCTCTCTCTCGCGCGCAGAAGCTCGGCGAAGCCCTGCCGGAGAGCCGCTACATCCACCACCACGCCGTCGTGCTGTTGGATCTCCATCAACCTCTCCTCCCCCCTTGCTGGATCAAGAAAGGAGGAGACGTCGCTGCACCGTACGTGTGTTGAACGCGGAGGTGCCGTCCGTTCGGCACTCGGTCATCGGTGATTTGGATCACGGCGAGTACGACTCCGTCATCCACGTTCATTGGAACGCTTCCGCTCGCGATCTACAAGGGTATGTAGATCCACTCCTTTCCCCTCGTTGCTAGTAGACTCCATAGATGCATCTTGGTGAGCGTAGGAAAATTTTAAATTATGCTACGATTCCCAACAGTGGCATCATGAGCCAGGCCTATGCGTAGTTACTATGCACGAGTAGAACACAAAGAAGTTGTGGGCGTTGATGTTGCCAATTCTTCTTGCCGCTACTAGTCGTTTCTTGTTTCGGCGGCATTGTAGGATGAAGCGGCCCGGACCGACCTTACACGTACGCTTACGTGAGACAGGTTCCACCGACTGACATGCACTAGTTGCATAAGGTGGCTAGCGGGTGTCTGTCTCTCCTACTTTAGTCGGAACGGATTCGATGAAAAGGGTCCTTATGAAGGGTAAATAGAAATTGGCAAATCACGTTGTGGTCATACGTAGGTAAGAAATCGTTCTTGCTAGAAACCTACAAACCACGTAAAAACTTGCAACAACAATTAGAGGACGTCTAACTTGTTTTTGCAGCAAGTGATATATGTGATATGATATGGCCAGAAGATGTGATGAATGATATATGTGATGTATGAGATTGATCATATTCTTGTAATAGGAATCACGACTTGCATGTCGATGAGTATGACAACCGGCAGGAGCCATAGGAGTTGTCTTTATTATTTTGCATGACCTGCGTGTCATTGAATAACGCCATGTAATTTACTTTACTTTGTTGCTAAACGGTTAGCCATAGAAGTAGAAGTAATCGTTGGCGTGACAACTTCATGAAGACACAATGATGGAGATCATGATGATGGAGATCATGGTGTCATGCCGGTGACGAAGATGATCATGGTGCCCCGAAGATGGAGATCAAAGGAGCATGATGATATTGGCCATATCATGTCACTATTTGATTGCATGTGATGTTTATCATGTTTTTGCATCTTATTTGCTTAGAACGACGGTAGCAAGTAGGATGATCCCTTATAATAATTTCAAGAAAGTGTTCACCCTAACTGTGCACCGTTGCGAAGGTTCGTCGTTTCGAAGCACCACGTGATGATCGGGTGTGATAGATTCTTACGTTCGCATACAACGGGTGTTGACGAGCCTAGCATGTACAGACATGGCCTCGGAACACACGCAATACACTTAGGTTGACTTGACGAGCCTAGCATGTACAGACATGGCCTCGGAACACGGAGGACCGAAAGGTCGAGCATGAGTCGTATAGAAGATACGATCAACATGGAGATGTTCACCGATCTTGACTAGTCCGTCTCACGTGATGATCGGACACGGCCTAGTTGAGTTCGGATCATGTTTCACTTAGATAACTAGAGGGATGTCTATCTGAGTGGGAGTTCATTAAATAATTTGATTATATGAACTTAATTATCATGAACTTAGTCTAAAATCTTTACACTATGTATTGTAGATCAAATGGCCCACGTTGTCCTCAATTTCAACGCGTTCCTAGAGAAAACCAAGCTGAAAGATGATGGCAGCAACTATACGGACTGGGTCCGGAACCTGAGGATCATCCTCATAGCAGCCAAGAAAGATTATGTCTTAGAAGCACCGCTAGGTGAAGCACCAATCCCTGAGAACCAAGACGTTATGAACGCTTGGCAGCAGCGTGCTGATGATTACTCCCTCGTTCAGTGCGGCATGCTTTACAGCTTAGAACCGGGTCTCCAAAAGCGTTTTGAGAAACATGGAGCATATGAGATGTTCGAGGAGCTGAAACTGGTTTTTCAAGCTCATGCCCGGGTCGAGAGATATGATGTCTCCGACAAGTTCTTCAGCTGTAAAATGGAGGAGAACAGTTCTGTTAGTGAGCACATACTCAGAATGTCTGGGTTGCACAACCGCTTGTCTCAGCTGGGAGTTAATCTCCCGGATGACGCGGTCATTGACAGAATCCTCCAGTCGCTTCCACCAAGCTACAAGAGCTTTGTGATGAACTACAATATGCAGGGGATGGAAAAGACCATTCCCGAGGTGTATTCAATGCTGAAATCAGCTGAGGTAGAGATCAGAAAAGAACATCAAGTGTTGATGGTGAATAAAACCACTAAGTTCAAGAAGGGCAAGGGTAAGAAGAACTTCAAGAAGGACGGCAAGGGAGTTGCCGCGCCCGGTAAGCCAGTTACCGGGAAGAAGTCAAAGAATGGACCCAAGCCCGAGACTGAGTGCTTTTATTGCAAGGGAAGTGGTCACTGGAAGCGGAACTGCCCCAAATATTTAGCGGACAAGAAGAAGGCCGGCAACACCCAAGGTATATGTGATATACAAGTAATTGATGTGTACCTTACCAGTACTCGTAGTAGCTCCTGGGTATTTGATACCGGTGCGGTTGCTCATATTTGTAACTCAAATCAGGAACTACGGAATAAACGGAGACTGGCAAAAGACGAGGTGACGATGCGCGTCGGGAATGGTTCCAAGGTCGATGTGATCGCCGTCGGCACGCTACCTCTGCATCTACCCACGGGATTAGTTATAAACCTCAATAATTGTTATTTAGTGCCAGCTTTGAGCATGAACATTGTATCTGGATCTCGTTTAATTCGAGATGGCTACTCATTTAAATCTGAGAATAATGGTTGTTCTATTTATTTGAGAGATATGTTTTATGGTCATGCCCCGCTGGTCAATGGTTTATTCTTGATGAATCTCGAACGTGATGCTACACATGTTCATAGTGTGAATACCAAAAGATGTAAAGTTGATAACGATAGTCCCACATACTTGTGGCACTGCCGCCTTGGTCACATTGGTGTCAAGCGCATGAAGAAGCTCCATGCAGATGGACTTTTGGAGTCTCTTGATTACGAATCATTTGACACGTGCGAACCATGCCTCATGGGTAAGATGACCAAGACTCCGTTCTCCGGAACAATGGAGCGAGCAACCAACTTATTGGAAATCATACATACCGATGTGTGCGGTCCAATGAGTGTTGAGGCTCGCGGAGGATATCGTTATGTTCTCACTCTCACTGATGATTTAAGTAGATATGGGTATGTCTACCTAATGAAACACAAGTCTGAAACCTTTGAAAAGTTCAAGGAATTTCAGAGTGAAGTCGAGAATCAACGTGACAGGAAAATAAAATTCTTACGATCAGATCGTGGTGGAGAATATTTAAGTCACGAATTTGGTACACACTTAAGGAAATGTGGAATAGTTTCACAACTCACGCCGCCTGGAACACCTCAGAGAAATGGTGTGTCCGAACGTCGTAATCGCACTCTATTGGATATGGTGCGATCTATGATGTCTCTTACCGATTTACCGCTCTCATTTTGGGGTTATGCTTTAGAGACTGCCGCATTCACTTTAAATAGGGCACCGTCTAAATCCGTTGAGACGACACCGTATGAATTATGGTTTGGGAAGAAACCTAAGCTGTCGTTTCTAAAAGTTTGGGGATGCGATGCTTATGTCAAGAAACTTCAACCTGAAAAGCTCGAACCCAAATCGGAAAAATGCGTCTTCATAGGATACCCTAAGGAAACTATTGGGTATACCTTCTACCTCAGATCCGAAGGCAAGATCTTCGTTGCCAAGAACGGGTCCTTTCTAGAGAAGGAGTTTCTCTCGAAAGAATTGAGTGGGAGGAAAGTGGAACTTGATGAGGTGATAGTCACCCCTTCCGAACCGGAAAGTAGCGCAGCGCGGGAAAATGTTCCTGTGGTGCCTACACCGACTGGGGAGGAAGTTAATGATGATGATCATGAAGCTTCAGATCAAGTTACTGAACTTCGTAGGTCCACAAGGACACGTTCCGCACCAGAGTGGTACGGCAACCCTGTCCTGGAAATCATGTTGTTAGACAACGGTGAACCTTCGAACTATGAAGAAGCGATGGCGGGCCCGGATTCCGACAAATGGCTAGAAGCCATGAAATCCGAGATAGAATCCATGTATGAAAACAAAGTATGGACTTTGACTGACTTGCCCGATGAGCGGCGAGCCATAGAAAACAAATGGATCTTTAAGAAGAAGACGGACGCAGATGGTAATGTGACCATCTACAAAGCTCGACTTGTCGCTAAGGGTTATCGACAAGTTCAAGGGGTTGACTACGATGAGACTTTCTCACCCGTAGCGAAGCTGAAGTCCGTCCGAATCATGTTAGCAATTGCCGCATACTATGATTATGAGATATGGCAGATGGACGTCAAAACGGCATTCCTTAACGGCTTCCTTAAGGAAGAGTTGTATATGATGCAGCCGGAAGGTTTTGTCGATCCTAAGAATGCTAACAAAGTATGCAAGCTCCAGCGCTCAATCTATGGGCTGGTGCAAGCATCTCGGAGTTGGAACATTCGCTTTGATGAGATGATCAAAGCGTTTGGGTTTACACAGACTTATGGAGAAGCCTGTGTTTACAAGAAAGTGAGTGGGAGCTCTGTAGCATTTCTCATATTATATGTGGATGACATATTATTGATGGGAAATGATATAGAATTCTTGGAAAGTATAAAGGCCTATTTGAATAAATGTTTTTCAATGAAGGACCTTGGAGAAGCTGCTTATATATTAGGCATCAAGATCTATAGAGATAGATCAAGACGCCTCATTGGTCTTTCAC
Source organism: Triticum aestivum (assembly GCF_018294505.1). Lineage (NCBI taxonomy): Eukaryota > Viridiplantae > Streptophyta > Magnoliopsida > Poales > Poaceae > Triticum > Triticum aestivum. Next base: position 284,526,939 of record NC_057808.1, on the reverse strand, counting down.
AGAGTACATACCTTGACAAGATATTGAAGAAGTTCAGTATGGATCAGTCCAAGAAGGGGTTCTTGCCTGTATTGCAAGGTGTGCAATTGAGCACGGCTCAATGCCCGACCACGGCAGAAGATATAGAAGAGATGAGTGTCATCCCCTATGCCTCGGCCATAGGGTCTATTATGTATGCCATGCTGTGTACCAGACCTGATGTAAACCTTGCCGTAAGTTTGGTAGGAAGGTACCAAAGTAATCCCGGCAAGGAACACTGGACAGCGGTCAAGAATATCCTGAAGTACCTGAAGAGGACTAAGGATATGTTTCTCGTCTATGGAGGTGACGAAGAGCTCGTCGTAAAGGGTTACGTCGACGCTAGCTTCGACACAGATCCGGATGACTCAAAGTCACAGACCGGATACGTGTATATTTTGAATAGAGGAGCAGTAAGCTGGTGCAGTTGCAAGCAAAGCGTCGTGGCGGGATCTACATGTGAAGCGGAATACATGGCAGCCTCGGAGGCAGCACAGGAAGCAGTCTGGATGAAGGAGTTCATTACCGACCTAGGGGTGATTCCCAATGCGTCGGGCCCAATGACTCTCTTCTGTGACAACACTGGAGCTATTGCCCTTGCGAAGGAGCCCAGGTTTCACAGGAAGACCAGGCATATCAAGCGTCGCTTCAACTCCATTCGTGAAAGTGTTCAAAATGGAGACATAGATATTTGTAAAGTACACACGGACCTGAATGTAGCAGATCCGTTGACTAAACCTCTCCCTAGGGCAAAACATGATCAACACCAGGACGCAATGGGTGTTCGATTCATCACAATGTAACTAGATTATTGACTCTAGTGCAAGTGGGAGACTGTTGGAAATATGCCCTAGAGGCAATAATAAATGGTTATTATTATATTTCTGTGTTCATGATAATAGTCTATTATTCATGCTATAATTGTATTGTCCGGAAATCGTAATACATGTGTGAATACATAGACCACAACCTGTCCCTAGTAAGCCTCTAGTTGACTAGCTCGTTGATCAACAGATAGTCATGGTTTCCTGACTATGGACATAGGATGTCATTGATAACGGGATCACATCATTAGGAGAATGATGTGATGGACAAGACCCAACTTAAGCATAGCATAAAAGATCGTGTAGTTTCGTTTGCTAGAGCTTTTCCAATGTCAAGTATCTTTTCCTTAGACCATGAGATCGTGCAACTCCCGGATACCGTAGGAGTGCTTTGGGTGTGCCAAACGTCACAACGTAACTGGGTGACTATAAAGGTGCATTACGGGTATCTCCGAAAGTGTCTGTTGGGTTGGCACGGATCGAGACTGGGATTTGTCACTCCGTGTAAACGGAGAGGTATCTCTGGGCCCACTCGGTAATGCATCATCATAATGAGCTCAATGTGACTAAGGCGTTAGTCACGGGATCATGCATTGCGGTACGAGTAAAGAGACTTGCCGGTAACGAGATTGAACAAGGTATTGGGATACCGACGATCGAATCTCGGGCAAGTAACATACCGATTGACAAAGGGAATTGCATACGGATTGATTGAATCCTCGACACCGTGGTTCACCCGATGATATCATCGTGGAACATGTGGGAGCCAACATGGGTATCCAGATCCCGCTGTTGGTTATTGACCGGAGAGGCGTCTCGGTCATGTCTGCATGTCTCCCGAACCCGTAGGGTCTACACACTTAAGGTCCGGTGACGCTAGGGTTGTAGAGATATATGTATGCGGAAACCCGAAAGTTGTTCGGAGTCCCGGATGAGATCCCGGACGTCACGAGAGGTTCCGGAATGGTCCGGAGGTGAAGAATTATATATAGGAAGTCCAGTTTTGGCCACCGGGAAAGTTTCGGGGGTTATCGGTATTGTACCGGGACCACCGGAAGGGTCCCGGGGGTCCACCGGGTGGGGCCACCTGTCCCGGAGGGCCCCGTGGGCTGAAAGTGGAGGGGAACCAGCCCCTAATGGGCTGGGGCGCCACTTTGGGCCTCCCCCCATGCGCCTAGGGTTGGGAACCCTAGGGGGGGGGAGTTTCCCCTTGCCTTGGGGGGCAAGGCAACCCCTTCCCCCTTGGCCGCCGCCCCCCCCCTTGGAGATCCCATCTCCAAGGGCTGCGCACCCCCCTTGGGGGCCTATATAAAGGGGGGGGAGGGAGGGCAGCACACTACAGCCTTTGGCGCCTCCCTCCTCCCCTGCAACACCTCTCTCTCGCGCGCAGAAGCTCGGCGAAGCCTTGCCGGAGAGCCGCTACATCCACCACCACGCCGTCGTGCTGTTGGATCTCCATCAACCTCTCCTCCCCCCTTGCTGGATCAAGAAAGGAGGAGACGTCGCTGCACCGTACGTGTGTTGAACGCGGAGGTGCCGTCCGTTCGGCACTCGGTCATCGGTGATTTGGATCACGGCGAGTACGACTCCGTCATCCACGTTCATTGGAACGCTTCCGCTCGCGATCTACAAGGGTATGTAGATCCACTCCTTTCCCCTCGTTGCTAGTAGACTCCATAGATGCATCTTGGTGAGCGTAGGAAAATTTTAAATTATGCTACGATTCCCAACAGATCGGACATGGTTTAGTTGATTTGGATCACGTGATCACTTAGAGGATTAGAGGGATGTCTATCTAAGTGGGAGTTCTTAAGTAATATGATTAATTGAACTTAAATTTATCATGAACTTAGTCCTGGTAGTATTAGCATATCTATGTTGTAGATCAATAGCTCGCGTTTTGCTCCCCTGTTTTATTTTGATATGTTCCTAGAGAAAACTAAGTTGAAAGATGTTAGTAGCAATGATGCGGACTTGATCCGTGATCTGAGGATTAACCTCATTGCTGCACCGAAGTATTATGTCCTTGATGCACCGCTAGGTGACAGACCTATTGCAGGAGCAGATGCAGACGTTATGAACGTTTGGCTAGCTCAATATGATGACTACTTGATAGTTTAGTGCACCATGCTTAACGGCTTAGAATCGGGACTTCAAAGACGTTTTGAACGTCATGGACCATATGAGATGTTCCAGGAGTTGAAGTTAATATTTCAAGCAAATACCCGAGTTGAGAGATATGAAGTCTCCAACAAGTTCTATAGCTAAAAGATGAAGGAGAATAGCTCAAGCAGTGAGCATGTGCTCAGATTGTCTGGGTACTACAATCGCTTGAATAAAGCGGGAGTTAATCTTCCAGATAAAATAGTGATTGATAGAATTCTCTAGTCACCATCACCAAGTTAGTAGAACTTCGTGATGAACTATAATATGCAAGGGATGACGAAAGTAATTCCCGAGCTCTTCGCGATGCTGAAATCGACGAAGGTAGAAATCAAGAAAGAGCATCAAGTGTTGATGGTTAACAAGACCACTAGTTTCAAGTAAAGGGACAAAGGGAAGAAAAGGGAACTTCAAGAAGAACGGCAAGCAAGTTGTTGCTCAAGTGAAGAAGCCCAAGTCTGGACCTAAGCCTGAGACTAAGTGCTTCTACTGCAAAGGGACTGGTCACTAGAAGCAGAACTGCCCCAAGTATTTGGCGGATAAGAAGGATGGCAAAGTGAAACAAAGGTATATTTGATATAGTTATTGATGTGTACTTTACTAGTGTTTATAGCAACCCCTCAGTATTTGATACTAGTTCAGTTGCTAAGATTAGTAACTCGAAACGGGAGTTGCAGAATGAACAGAGACTAGTTAAGGGTGAAGTGACGATGTGTGTTGGAAGTGGTTCCAAGATTGATATGATCATCATCGCACACTCCCTATACTTTCGGGATTAGTGTTGAACCTAAATAAGTGTTATTTCGTGTTTGCGTTGAGCATGAATATAATTTGATCATGTTTATTGCAATACGGTTATTCATTTAAGTTAGAGAATAATTATTGTTCTGTTTACATGAATAAAAACTTATATGGTTACACACCCAATGAAATGGTTCGTTGGATCTCGATCGTAGTGATACACATATTCATAATATTGAAACCAAAAGATGCAAAGTTAATTATGATAGTGCAACTTATTTGTGGCACTGCCGTTTAGGTCATATTGGTGTAAAGCGCATGAAGAAACTCCATGCTGATGGGCTTTTGGAATCACTTGATGCTTGCGAACCATGCCTTATGGGCAAGATGACTAAGACTCCGTTCTCCGGAACAATGGAGTGAGCAACTGACTTATTGGAAATAATGCATACTGATGTATGCGATCCGATGAGTATTGAGGCTCGCGGCGGGTATCGTTATTTTCTGACCTTCACAGATGATTTGAGCAGATATGGGTATATCTACTTGATGAAACATAAGTCTGAAACATTTGAAAAGTTCAAAGAATTTCAGAGTGAACTGGAAAATCATCGTGACAAGAAAATAAGGTTTCTATGATCTGATCGCGGAGACAAATATTTGAGTTACGAGTTTGTCCTTCACTTAAAACAATGTGGAATAGTTTCACAAACTCATGCCACCTGGAACACCACAACATAATGGTGTGTCCGAACGTCATAACCGTACTTTATTGGATATAGTACAATCTATGATGTCTCTTACCAATTTACCACTATCGTTTTGGGGTTATGCATTAGAGACAGCTGCATTCATGTTAAATAGGGCACCATCTAAATCCGTTGAGACGACGCCGTATGAACTGTGGTTTGGCAAGAAACCAAAGTTGTCGTTTCTTAAAGTTTGGGGTTGCAATGCTTATGTGAAAAAGTTTCATCCTGATAAGCTCAAACCCAAATCAGAGAAATGTGTCTTCATAGGATACCCAAAGGAGACTGTTGGGTACACCTTCTATCACAGATCCGAAGGCAAGACATTCGTTGCTAAGAATGGATCCTTTCTAGAGAAGGAGTTTCTCTCGAAAGAAGTGAGTGGGAGGAAAGTAGAACTTGATGAGGTAACTGTACCTGCTCCCTAATTGGAAAGTAGTTCATCACAGAAATTTGTTCCTGTGACTCCTACACCAATTAGTGAGGAAGCTAAGGATGATGATCATGTAACTTCAGATCAAGTTACTACCGAACCTCGTAGGTAAACCAGAGTGAGATCCGCACCAGAGTGGTACGGTAATCCTGTTCTGGAGGTCATGTTACTTGAGCATGACGAACCTACGAACTATGAGGAAGCGATGATGAGCCCAGATTCCGCGAAATGGCTTGAGGCCATGAAATCTGAGATGGGATCCATGTATGAGAACAAAGTGTGGACTTTGGTTGACTTGCCCGATGATCGGCAAGCCATAGAAAATAAATGGATCTTCAAGAGGAAGACGGACGCTGATAGTAGTGTTACTATCTACAAAGCTAGACTTGTCGAAAAAGGTTTTGACAAAGTTCAAGGTGTTGACTACGATGAGATTTTCTCACTCATAGTGATGCTTAAGTCTATCCGAATCATGTTAGCAAATTGCCACATTTTATGAAATCTGGCAAATGGATGTCAAAACTACATTCCTTAATGGATTTCTTAAAGAAGAGTTGTATATGATGCAACCAGAAGGTTTTGTCGATCCAAAGGAAGCTAACAAAGTGTGCAAGCTCCAGCGATCTATTTATGGACTGGTGCAAGCCTCTCGGAGTTGGAATAAACGCTTTGATAGTGTGATCAAAGCATTTGGTTTTATACAGACTTTTGGAGAAGCCTGTATTTACAAGAAAGTGAGTGGGAGCTCTGTAGCATTTCTGATATTATATGTGGATGACATATTGCTGATTGGAAATGATATAGAATTTCTGGATAGCATAAAGGGATACTTGAATAAGAGTTTTTTGATGAAAGACCTCCGTGAAGCTGCTTATATATTGGGCATCAAGATCTATAGAGATAGATCAAGACGCTTAATTGGACTTTCACAAAGCACATACCTTGACAAAGTTTTGAAGAAGTTCAAAATGGATCAAGCAAAGAAAGGGTTCTTGCCTGTGTTACAAGGTGTGAAGTTGAGTAAGACTCAATGCCTGACCACTACAGAAGATAGAGAGAAGATGAAAGATGTTCCCTATGCTTCAGCCATAGGCTCTATCATGTATGCAATGTTGTGTACCAGACCTGATGTGTGCCTTGCTATAAGTTTAGCAGGGAGGTACCAAAGTAGTCCAGGAGTGGATCACTGAACAGCGGTCAAGAATATCCTGAAATACTTGAAAAGGACTAAGGATATGTTTCTCGTTTATGGAGGTGACAAAGAGCTCATCGTAAATGGTTACGTTGATGCAAGCTTTGACACTGATCCGGATGATTCTAAATCACAAACCGGATACGTGTTTACATTGAACGGTGGAGCTGTCAGTTGGTGCAGTTCTAAACAAAGCGTCGTGGCGGGATCTACGTGTGAAGCGGAGTACATAGCTGCTTCGGAAGCAGCAAATGAAGGAGTCTGGATGAAGGAGTTCATATCCGATCTAGGTGTCATACCTAGTGTATCGGGTCCAATGAAAATCTTTTGTGACAATACTGGTGCAATTGCCTTGGCGAAGGAATCCATATTTCACAAGAGAACCAAGCACATCAAGAGACGCTTCAATTCCATCCAGGATTTAGTCCAGGTGGGAGACATAGAAATTTGCAAGATACATATGGATCTGAATGTTGCAGACCCGTTGACTAAGCCTCTTCCACGAGCAAAACATGATCAGCACCAATGCTCCGTGGGTGTTAGAATCATTACAGTGTAATCTAGATTATTGACTCTAGTGCAAGTGGGAGACTGAAGGAAATATGCCCTAGAGGCAATAATAAAGTTAGTATTTATTTCCTTATATCATGATAAATGTTTATTATTCATGCTAGAATTGTATTAACCGGAAACATAATACTTGTGTGAATACATAGACAAACAGAGTGTCACTAGTATGCCTCTACTTGACTAGCTCGTTGATCAAAGATTGTTATGTTTCCTAGCCATTGACATGAGTTGTCATTTGATTAACGTGATCACATCATTAGGAGAATGATGTGATTGACTTGACCCATTCCGTTAGCTTAGCACACGATCGTTTATTATTCTGCTATTGCTTTCTTCATGACTTATACAAGTTCCTATGACTATGAGATTATGCAACTCCCGTTTACCGGAGGAACACTTTGTGTGCTACCAAACGTCACAACGTAACTGGGTGATTATAAAGGTGCTCTACAGGTGTCTTCGAAGGTACTTGTTGGGTTGGCGTATTTCGAGATTAGGATTTGTCACTCCGATTGTCGCAGAGGTATCTCTGGGCCCACTCGGTAATGCACATCACTTAAGCCTTGCAAGCATTGCAACTTATGAGTTAGTTGCGGGATGATGTATTACAGAACGAGTAAAGAGACTTGCCGGTAACGAGATTGAACTAGGTATTGAGATACCGACGATCGAATCCCGAGCAAGTAACATACCGATGACAAAGGGAACAACGTATGTTGTTATGCGGTTTGACCGATAAAGATCTTCGTAGAATATGTAGGAGCCAATATGAGCATCCAGGTTCCGCTATTGGTTATTGACCGGAGACGTGTCTCGGTCATGTCTACATAGTTCTCGAACCCGTAGGGTCCGCACGCTTAACGTTCGATGACAGTTATATTATGAGTTTATATGTTTTGATGTACCGAAGGTAGTTTGGAGTCCCGGATGTGATCACAGACACGAGGAGGAGTCTCGAAATGGTCGAGACATGAAGATTGATATATTGGACGACTATATTCGGAAACCGGAATGGTTCCGGGGGATATCGGATATATAACGGAGTACCGGGGGTTACCGGAACCCCCCGGAGGTTGTTGGGCCTCATGGGCCCAATAGGTGGAAGAGGAGAGGCGGCCAAGGGGCAGCCGCGCGCCCTCCCCCCCCCAAGTCCGAATTGGACAAGGAGGGGGGGCAGGCCCCCCTTTCCTTTCCCCCTCTCTCTCCTTCCCTCTCCTCTCCTAATCCAACAAGGAAAAGGAAGGGAGTCCTACTCCCGGTGGGAGTAGGACTCCTCCTGGCGCGCCCCTCCTGGCCGGCCGCCTCTCCCCCCTTGATCCTTTATATACGGGGGCAGGGGGCACCCTACAGAGACAACAATTGATCTGTTGATCTTTTAGCCGTGTGCGGTGGCCCCTCCACCACAGTCCACCTCGATAATACTGTAGCGGTGCTTAGGCGAAGCCCTGCGTCGGTAGAACATCATCATCGTCACCATGCCGTCGTGCTGACAAAACTCTCCCTCAACATTCGGCTGGATCGGAGTTCGAGGGACGTCATCGGGTTGAACGTGTGCTGAACTCGGAGTTGCCGTGCGTTCGGTACTTGATCAGTCGGATCGTGAAGACGTACGACTACATCAACCGCGTTGTGCTAACGCTTCCGCTTTCGGTCTACGAGGGTACATGGACAACACTCTCCCCTCTCGTTGCTATGCATCACCATGATCTTGCGTGTGCATAGGATTTTTTTTGAAATTACTACGTTCCCCAACAGATAACCCACAACCTAAGAATAAAAGGTATGATAAAAGAGACTTCATTGCTAGAAAAACACGGTAAAGAAAGAGAACCGTGGGTTCAAAAACCTATGCCTTTTCCACCCAAGTCACCTAATAAGAAAGATGATGAAGAATTTGAACGCTATGCTGAAATGCCGAGGCCAGTCTTTTTTGCGTACTCGCTTGACTGATATCTTGAAAATGCCAACTTATGCAAAGTATATGAAAGGCATCATCACTAATAAGAGAAAAATACCGGAAGCTGGAATCTCCACTATGCTTGCTAATTACACTTTTATAGATGGAGTACCTAAAAAATTTGGAGATCCGGGGAATACCAACTATACCTTGCTCTATTAAAAAGAATTATGTGAAAACTGCTTTGTGTGATTTAGGAGCTGGTGTTAGTGTTATTCCTTTCTCTTTATATAAAAGACTTGACTTGAACAAACACACACCTACTGAAATATCTTTGCAATTGGCTGACAAGTCAACTGCCATACATATCGGTATCTGTGAGAATGTGCCCGTTGTTGTTGCTAATGTTACTATTTTGACTGACTTTGTTATACTTGAGATGCCCGAGGACGACAACATGTCGATTATCCTTGGTAGACCCTTTTTGAATACTGCAGGGGCTGTTATTGATTGCAATAAAAGCAAGGTCACTTTTCATATCAATGGTAATGAGCATACGGTGTACTTTCCGAAGAAACAATTCCAAGTGAAAGCTATTAATGTTATTGAAAAATATCCGACAATCACTATTGGAAGTTTTCAAATGCCTCTACCTACTGTCAAAAAGAAATATGAAATACTTATTGTTGGGGAAATGCATATCCCCATTGAGGTAACTTAGTGACTTTACGAAAGTTCTTCGGTTTCATGCTAATTGAAAGTGGTTGTTAACAAGACTTGATCAACCTTATTAATGGATCATTTTTGAACGGTATGAAGTTGATGAATTTAGTAAGCACTACCTTTTGTCCCCACTTTTTGTTTTCTGTTTTAGTTAAATAAAATAAAATGCCATGTTTTGTCTGTTTTCTGAATTTTCCGTGCAATAAAAAATGACCCAAAAATAAAAGTTCTCAGAATGCCCTGAAAATTGAACATGATTTTTTCTGAATATTTAAGAATTTTTGGTGCAAATAATACCAGAGGGAGGTGCACCAGGTGGGCACAACCCACCTGGGCGCGCCAGGATCCCGAGGCGTGCCCTAGTGGGTTGTGGTCCCCACGTGGGCCCCCTCACTTATCTCTTTAGCCCACATCATCACTTACCTCCAGAAAAATAATCCCCATTGCTCTCTCTCCCGTGTTCTTGAGCTCAAACCCGCGGATTTCGATCTCTTTGCTCGAAACTCCGTTTCCGAAACTGTTTCGGGGGATTGTTGCTTGGTATGTGATTCCACCATTTGTCCAATTAGTTTTTGTTATAGTGGTTTATACTTTGAATAATTAGCTACTCTTGGTGCTGCTGTAGATGTGCTTGCATGTTGAATTGTTAGTGTTCTAAGTAGTTTGAATGCTTGCTATGGCCTCTATGTGTCCCTATGAGTAGTTGCTATCAATCTTATAAAGTTTTGTTGACAAAATTTTGTCACCCCAAAAATTTTATTTTAAGAAAATTGTACGCGGACATGATGAACCTACTTAGAAGGAGTTCTTCGAGGAGACGATCCTCAGGGGCATCTTCTAGCAACAGTTTTGCTCGTCGGTCCTATGTTGAACCAAGTGAAAGTTCCACACGAGATGCCGCCACTAAGACATGTTTATGGCCTAGCGACGAATATATGGTGCGTGTGGGCACTAAGGAGGAATTTGAGCAATATGTTCACAATGTCGGCCTCGGTCCCTACCTTTCAGATAAGTGTGAACAACACCAACTTCTCACTGAATCATTTGTCAAAGGATTTAAATATTTTCCACGTGAGTCTAGGGTGTCGTTTATGCTTTATGATAATCCATTTACTATACGATGACCCACAAGTATAGGGGATCTATCATAGTCCTTTTGATAAGTAAGAGTGTCGAACCCAACGAGGAGCAGAATGAAATGACAAGCAGTTTTCAGTAAGGTATTCTCTGCAAGCACTGAAATTATCGGTAACAGATAGTTTTGTGATAAGGTAATTTGTAACGGGTAACAAGTAACAAAAGTAAACAAGGTGCAGCAAGGTGGCCCAATCCTTTTTGTAGCAAAGGAAAAGCCTGGACAAACTCTTATATAAAGGAAAGCGCTCCCGAGGACACATGGGAATTATCGCCAAGCTAGTTTTCATCATGCTCATATGATTCGCGTTCGTTACTTTGATAATTTGATATGTGGGTGGACCGGTGCTTCGGTACTGCCCTTCCTTGGACAAGGATCCCAATTATGATTAACCCCCTTCGCAAGCATCCACAACTACGAAAGAAGAATTAAGGTAAACCTAACCATAGCATGAAACATAGGGATCCAAATCAGCCCCTTACGACGCAACACATAAACTAGGGTTTAAGCTTCTGTCACTCTAGCAACCCATCATCTAGTTATTACTTCCCAATGCCTTCCCCTAGGCCCAAACAATGGTGAAGTGTCATGTAGTCGATGTTCACATAACACCACTAGAGGAAAGACAACATACATCTAATCAAAATATCGAACGAATACCAAATTCACATGACTACTTATAACAAGACTTCTCCCATGTCCTCAGGAACAAACGTAACTACTCACAAATCATATTCATGTTCATAATCAGAGGGGTATTAATGTGCATAAAGGATCTGAACATATAATCTTCCACCGAATAAACCAACTAGCATCAACTATAAGGAGTAATCAACACTACTAGCAACCCACAGGTACCAATCTAAGGTTTTGAGACAAAGATCGGATACAAGAGATGAACCAGGGTTTCAGAGGAGATGGTGATGGTGAAGGTGTTGATGGAGATTGACCCCCTCACAATGAGAGGATCGATGGTGATGACGATGGTGACAATTTCCCCCTCCCGGAGGGATGTTTCCCCGGTAGAACAGCTCCGTTGGAGCCCTAGATTGGTGCCGCCAAGGTTCCGCCTCGAGACGGCGGTGCTTCGTCCTGAAAGCTTCCTTATGATTTTTTCCAGGGCAAAAGACACCTTATACCAGAAGATGGGCATCGGGGGCTTCTAGGTGGCCCACGAGGCAGGGGGCGCGCCCAGGGGGGTAGGGCGCTCCCTCCACCCTCGTGGACAGTGGGTGGCCCCCCTCTAGTGCTTTCTTCTCCCAATATTTTTAATATATTCCAAAACTGACTTTCGTGGAGTTTCAGGACTTTTGGATTTGTGCAGAATAGATCTCTAATATTTTCTCCTTTCCAGCCCAGAATTCCAGCTGCCGGCATTCTCCCTCTTCATGTAAACCTTGTAAAATAAGAGAGAAAAGGCATAAGTATTTTGACATAATGTGTAATAACAGCCCATAATGCAATAAATATCTATATAAAAGCTTGATGCAAAATGGACGTATCAACTCCCCCAAGCTTAGACCTCGCTTGTCCTCAAGCGGAAGCCGATATCAAAAAATATGTCCACGTGTTTAGAGATAGAGGTGTCGATAAAATAAAATACGGACATGAGGGCATCATGATCATTCTTAGAATAACAACATATATATTGTCATATGATTTCTTATGCCAAAGTAACAATCTATTCACAATGTAAAGTATGAATCAGAAACTTCATTGAAAACCTAGCAAACTATAATCTCAGTCATTGAAGCAATTGCAATTTATCATAACATCGGAAAGAGTCAATATAAGAGCTTTTCAGCAAGTCCACATACTCAACTATCATTTAGTTTTTCACAATTGCTAACACTCACGCAATACTTATGGGTATGAAGTTTTAATCGGACACAGAGAAAGATAGGGGCTTAGTGTTAGAGTACGTAATGTGCCTAATGGGCCTGGGCTGGCGGTATAGCCCGTTAGTCTTAGGGTTAATTAGAGATAAGGGTCGCTTGCTTAGGGGTCAAGTAAGCCTTGCTTGGGAGTCAAGTAAACCTCTCTATATAAAGAGAGGAGATGTATCAATATAATCAAGCAAGAATTAAGAAGGAAATCCCCTTCCCTTATCTCTAATTAACCCTAAGACTAACGGGCTATACCGCCAGCCCAAGCCCATTAGGCACATTACGTACTCTAACACTTATAGTTTTGCCTCCCAACCTTTTACCTCAAGGGTACCGTCAACAATAATGCTTTATGAAAACCCACATCCAATTGGATATATATATCAGGATCTTTCCAATACATAGTGCTTGCCAAAGGATAAAGTGTAAAAAGGAAAGGTGAAGATCACCATGACTCTGTATAAGGTATAAGGCAAAATTAAAAGATAGGCCCTTCGCAGAGGGAAGCAGAGGTTGTCATGTGCTTTTATGGTTGGATGCACAAAATCTTAATGCAAAAGAATGTCACTTTATATTGCCACTTGTGATAGGGACCTTTATTATGTTGTCCGTCACTTTTATTTCTTCCATACCACAAGCTCTTATAAAGCTTATTTTCTCCACACTAATAGATCATACATATTTAGAGAGCAATTTTTATTGCTTGCAGCAATGACAACTTACTTGAAGGATCTTACTCAATCCATAGGTAGATATGGTGGACTCTCATGGCAAAACTTGGTTTAAGGATATATAGAAGCATAAGTAGTATCTCTACTTGGTGCAACAAATTTGGCTAGCATGAGGGGAAAAGGCAAGCTCAACATGTTGGATGATCCATGACAATATAATTTATTTCGGATATAAGAAAACATAATCCATTACGTTGTCGTCCTTGTCCAACATCAACTTTTTAGCATGTCATATTTTTATGAGTGCTCACAATCATAAAAGATGTCCAAGATAGTATATTTATATGTGAAACCCTCTCTTTCTTTATTACTTCCTATTAATTGCAACGATGACCAAAACTATGTTTGTTAACTCCCAACAACTTTTATTCATCATACTCTTTATATGTGAAGTCATCACTCTCCATAAGATCAATATGATTTCTTTATTTATTTTATTTTTTTTCTTTTATTCCCTCGAGATCATAGCAAGATAACCAAGCCCTCGAGTCAAGACTAATCTTTATTATATATAGCTCACGGACTCGATTACATAGATAAGGACCAACATAAAAACTCAAAGCTAGATCATACTAAACTTTATTCTACTAGATCAAGATATAACCAAAAGGATCGAACTAAGAAAAACGGTAAATATAGAAGTGTGATGGTGATACGATACCAGGGCACCTCCCCCAAGCTTAGCAGTTGCCAAGGGGAGTGCCCATACCCATGTGTTTATGTCTCTTTCTTCGGAGGTAGTGATGTTGGAGTTGTTGATGATGTAGGCTTGTCGTCCATCTTCCAAGGCATAGGCTCACCATCATAGAAGGATGATCGAGTCTCCGGGATCCTCAAATATGGAGCCAAACTCAGCCTCTTGAATCTATATTCATACTCATAGTTTTGGTTTTGCAGGTCATAGATCTGGGCTTGGAGGTGCTCGATTTTCTCGTGAAGCTTGAAGATGGTCTCCCTAATGTTCTTGGCATCCAGCTTGTGGTTGTTGGTGAACTCCGCGATCATCATGTGGTTGGCGTTGAGTCCGCGTTCCACCATCCCGTGGCACTTGAAAACTTGTTGCTCCATTGCTTCGATTCTTCTCTCCACGCTTCCGGTCCTCCTTGGTCCTTCAACACCGCGGATGTGCAGCACCCCCTCACGCATCTGAGTGGTTTGCCGTGTTGCAGCACCTCCGCGAGGTAGGGGTTGATGACCTTCTCGAAAAATTTGTCCTTGGGGGCGCTTGAAGACGTCATGGTGATCTAGATCTGTCAGAAAAACAGCTCGAAACAAAAGCAAAGGATTGTGTCGTGGTACGGTGGTCAAAACCTTCGGGAGGTTATATAATGAATTTTTACTGACCAAAATAAGTATCGTGCAAGAAAACAGAGTCCGAAGGGCACACGAGGTGCCCACGAGGCAGGGGCGCGCCCAGGGGGTAGGGCGCACCCTCCACCCTTGTGCATGCCTCGTGTCCCTTTCGGACTACTTCTTATTTTCCTATTTTTTTTAAATATTCCAAAACGGAGAAAAATTGCTATTAGAACTGTTTGGGAGTCGATTTACTTACTGTACCACATACCTATTCCTTTTCGAAGTCTAAAACATTCTGGAAAGTGTCCCTTATGTACTCCTCTGGGGTTACGGTATCAATAACATTGGTTTCAACATTATGGGATTACCTGAGATATAATGTTTGATTCTTTGACCGTTCACCACCTTCGGATTTGTGCCTTCGAAGTTGTTGATTTTTATGGCACCGGAACGATAGACCTCCTCAATAACGTAAGGAACTTCCCATTTAGAGAGGAGTTTTCCTGCAAAAAATCTTAAATGAGAGTTGTATAATAGAACATAATCACCTACATTAAACTCACGCTTTTGTATCCTTTTATCATGCCATCTTTTAACTTTTTCTTTAAATAGTTCGGCATTCTCATAGGCCCGGGTTCTTCACTCATCAAGTGAACTAATGTCAAATAGTCTCTTCTCACCGGCAAGTTTGAAATCATAATTGAGCTCTTTCATGGCCCAATATGCATTATGTTCTAGTTCAAGAGGTAAGTGACATGCTTTTCCATAAACCATTTTATACGGAGACATACACATAGGATTTTTATATGCAGTTCTATAGGCCCATAATGCATCATCAAGTTTCTTGGACCAATTCTTTCTAGATTTATTAATAGTATTTTGCAAAATTAATTTAATCTCCCTATTACTCAGTTCTACTTGACCACTAGATTGTGGGTGGTATGGAGATGCAATTCTATGATTAACATCATACTCAGCAAGCATTTTACGAAGAGCACCATGAATAAAATGTGAACCACCATCAGTCATTAAGTATCTAGGGACTCCAAACCTCGGAAAAATAACTTCTTTAAGCATCTTAACAGAGGTGTTATGATCAGCACTACTAGTTGGAATAGCTTCTACCCACTTAGTAAACTAATCAACAGCAACTAAAATATGTGTATACCCATTAGAGGAAGGAAATGGTCCCATATAATCAAAGCCCCAAACATCAAATGGTTCAATAACAAGTGAATAGTTCATAGGCATTTCTTGACGTCTACTAATATTACCAATTCTTTGACATTCATCACAAGACAAAACAAACTTACGGGCATCTTTGAAAAGAGTAGGCCAATAAAAACCGGATTGCAATACCTTATGTGCAGTTCTATCTCTAGCGTGGTGTCCTCCATAAGCCTCGGAGTGACACTTGTGTAGGATCTGTTCCTGTTCATGCTCAGGTACACAACGTCTAATAACACCATCTACTCCTTCTTATAAAGGTGTGGGTCATCCCAGAAGTAATGTCTTAAATCATAGAAAAACTTTTTCTTTTGCTGGTATGTGAAACTAGGTGGTATAAATTTAGCAACAATGTAATTAGCATAATCAGCATACCATGGAGCAGTACGAGAAGCATTTATGACAGCTAATTGTTCATCAGGAAAGCTATCATCAATAGGTAGTGGGTCATCAAGAACATTCTGTAACCTAGATAAGTTGTCTGCAACGGGGTTCTCAACTCCCTTTCTATCAATAATATGCAGATCAAATTCTTGTAGCAAGAGAACCCATCTAATAAGTCTAGGTTTAACATCTTTCTTTTCCATAAGATATTTAATAGCAGCATGATTAGTGTGAACAGTTACTTTAGAATCAACAATATAAGGTCTGAACTTATCACAAGCAAATACAACTGCTAAAATTCTTTTCAGTAGTAGCATAATTTCTCTGGGCACTGTCTAGAGTTTTACTAGCATATTGGATAACATTTAATTTCTTATCAACTCTTTGTCCTAGAACAGCACCTACAGCATAATCACTAGCATCACACATAATTTCAAAGGGTAAATTCCAATCAGGTGGCTGAACAATAGGTGCAGAAATCAAGGCTTTCTTAAGTATTTCAAATGCTTCTACACAATCATCATCAAAGACAAAAGGAACATCTTTTTGTAAAGATTAGTCAGAGGCCTAGAAATTTTTGAGAAGTCTTTAATGAACCTCCTATAAAAACCGGCATGACCAAGGAAACTTCTTATACCTTTAATGTCCTTAGGACACGCATCTTTTCAATAGCATCAACTTTAGCTTTATCAACTTCAATACCTCTTTCAGAAATTTTATGCCCCAAGACAATACCTTCATTAACCATAAAGTGGCACTTCTCCCAATTCAAGACAAGATTAGTTTCTTCACATCTCTGCAAAACTCGATCAAGGTTGCTTAATAAATCATCAAAAGAAGTTCCATACACGGAGAAATCGTCCGTGAAAACCTCAACAATCTTTTCACAAAAGTCAGAGAATATAGCAGTCATACATCTTTGAAAGGTAGCAGGTGCATTACATAAACAAAAAGGCATACATCTATAAGCAAAGGTACCGAAAGGGCAAAAGTGGTCTTTTCCTGATCCTCTTTTGACACAGGTATTTGAGAGAAACCAGAATAACCGTCTAGAAAGCAAAAATGTGTATGTTTGGATAATCTTTCTAGCATTTGATCAATAAAATGTAAAGGGTAATGATCCTTTCTAGTAGCTTTATTTAATTTGCGAAAGTCAATTACCATTCTATAACCTGTAACAATTCTTTGTGGGATCAATTCGTATTTATCATTACGAACAACAGTAATACCTACCTTCTTAGGGACACAATGGACATGACTTACCCATTGACTATCAGCAACGGGATAAATTATACCTGCCCCTAGAAGCTTTAGTATTTCCTTTCTTACCACTTCTTTCATCTTTGGATTTAACCGTCGTTGGTGATCAACAACCGGTTTAGCATATTTCTCCAATTTTATTTTGTGTTGGCATAGAGTGGGACTAATGCCCTTAAGATCAACAAGAGTATATCCAATAGCAGCACGGTGCTTCTTTAGAGTTTTCAATAATTTCTCTTCTTCCTGCTTTGAAAGGTTAGCACTAATAATAACATGATATATCTTCTTTTCATCAAGATAAGCATATTTAAGAGTATCAGGTAATGGTTTAAGCTCAAACACGGGATCACCCTTGGGTGGAGGAGGATCCCCTAAAATTTCAACAGGAAAGTTGTGTTTCAAAATAGGCCCCTGTTTAAAGAATACTTCATCGATTTCCCTTCTTTCATTCATAAACATATCATTTTCATGGTCTAGCAAATATTGTTCTAAAGGATCATTAGGAGGCACGGCAATAGAAGCAAGACCAATAATTTCATCTTTACTAGGCAATTCTTTATCATGGGGTTGTCTACGAAATTTAGCAAAATTAAAATCATGAGACATATCCCCTAAACCAACAGTAACAATATCATTTTCACAGTCTATCTTAGCATTAACAGTATTCAAGAAGGGTCTACCAAATATAATGGGACAAAAGTCATCTTGTGGGGAACCAAGAACAAGAAAATTAGTAGGATATTTAACTTTCCCACACAAGACTTCAACATCTCTAACAATCCCAATTGGTGAAATAGTATCTCTATTGGCAAGCCTAATTGTAACATCGATATCTTCTATCTCAGTAGGTGCAATATCATGCATAATTTCTTCGTATAAGGAATGAGGTATTGCACTCGCACTAGCACCCATATCACATAAGCCATGATAGCAATGATATCCTATTTTAACAGAAACAACAGGCATGCCTACAACATGTCTATGTTTATTTTTATTATCGGGTCTAGCAATTCTAGCAGCTTCATTACAGAAGTAAATAACATGCCCATCAATATTATCGACCAAGAGATCTTTAACCATAGCAATACTAGGTTCAACTTTAATTTGCTCAGGGGTGTAGGTTTTCTAGCATTACTCAAACGAACCACAGTTGCAGCTTTAGCATGATCCTTTATTCTAACTGGGAAAGGTGGTTTCTCAATATAAGCGGTAGGAACAATAGGATCAACGTTATAAGTGATAGTCTTTTCTTCAACTTTAATAGGTTCAACTATTTTTACTTCAATGGGAGGATGATATTTAAACCACTTCTCCTTAGGGAGGTCAACATGAGTAGCAAATGATTCACAGAAAGAAGCTACTATCTCAGAGTCAAGTCCATATTTAGTGCTAAATTCACGAAAAGCATCAGTATCCATAAAAGATTTAACACAATCAAACTTAGGTGTTATACCTCACTCCTTACCTTCATCGAGCTCCCAATCTTCAGAGTTGCGTTTAATTCTTTCCAATAAATCCCATTTGAATTCAATAGTCTTCATCATAAAAGAACCACTATAAGAAGTATCGAGCATGGAGCGATTATTGAGAGAAAGCCGAGCATAAAATTTTTGAATAATAATTTCTCTTGAGAGCTCATGATTGGGGCATGAATATAACATTGACTTAAGCCTCCCCCAAGCTTGAGCGATACTTTCTCCTTAGCGAGGCCAAAATTTATATATATAATTACGATCACGATGAACCAGATGCATAGGATAAAACTTCTGATGAAATTCCAATATCAATCGGTTGTAGTTCCATGATCCAATATCATCACATAGCCTAAACCATGTCAATGCCTTTCCCTTCAAACATAAATGGAAGACCTTGTTCTTGATAACATCCTCGGGCATACCTTCAAGCTTAAATAATCCACAAACTTCATCCACATAGATTAGGTGCATATCGGGATGTAATATTCCATCTCCTGTAAAAGGATTAGCTAGCAGTTTCTCTAGCATACCCGAAGGAATTTCAAAGTAAACATTTTCAGTAGGTTCAGTAGGTTGAGGAGCAACTCTTTGCTCTACTAGTCGGGGTGAAGATACCCCGAACAAGCCCCTCAAAGGATTATTTTCCATAGTAACAAGTGACAGTAAATTTCAGCACACTATATAAATTTTCCCTTACCAAATTCCACCTACCAAAGGCGCATCACTCCCCCGGAAACAGCGCCAGAAAAGAGTCTTGATGACCCACAAGTATAGGGGATCTATCTTAGTCCTTTCGATAAGTAAGAGTGTCGAACCCAACGAGGAGCAGAATGAAATGACAAGCAGTTTTCAGTAAGGTATTCTCTGCAAGCACTGAAATTATCGGTAACAGATAGTTTTGTGATAAGGTAATTTGTAACGGGTAACAAGCAACAAAAGTAAACAAGGTGCAGCAAGGTGGCCCAATCCTTTTTGTAGCAAAGGACAAGCCTAGACAAACTCTTATATAAAGGAAAGCGCTCCCGAGGACACATGGGAATTATCATCAAGCTAGTTTTCATCATGCTCATATGATTCGCGTTCGTTACTTTGATAATTTGATATGTGGGTGGACCGGTGCTTGGGTACTGCCCTTCCATGGACAAGGATCCCACTTATGATCCCCTTCGCAAGCATCCACAACTACGAAAGAAGAATTAAGGTAAACCTAACCATAGCATGAAACATATGGATCCAAATCAGCCCATTACGAAGCAACGTATAAACTAGGGTTTAAGCTTCTGTCACTCTAGCAACCCATCATCTACTTATTACTTCCCAATGCCTTCCCCTAGGCCCAAATAATGGTGAAGTGTCATGTAGTCGATGTTCACATAACACCACTAGAGGAAAGACAACATACATCTCATCAAAATATCGAACGAATACCAAATTCACATGACTACTTATAACAAGACTTCTCCCATGTCCTCAGGAACAAACGTAACTACTCACAAATCATATTCCTGTTCATAATAAGAGGGGTATTAATGTGCATAAAGGATCTGAACATATAATCTTCCACCGAATAAACCAACTAGCATCAACTACAAGGAGTAATCAACACTACTAGCAACCCACAGGTACCAATCTGAGGTTTTGAGACAAAGATCGGATACAAGAGATGAACTAGGGTTTTAGAGGAGACGGTGCTGGTGAAGATGTCGATGGAGATTGACCCCCTCCCGATGAGAGGATCGATGGTGATGACAATGGTGACGATTCCCCCCCCCCCCCGAGGGATGTTTCCCCGGCAGAACAGCTCCGCCGGTGCCCTAGATTGGTTCCGCCAAGGTTCCGCCTCGAGACGGCGGTGCTTCGTCCCGAAAGCTTCCTTATGATTTTTTCCAAGGAAAAAGACACCTTATACCAGAAGATGGGCATCGGGGGGCTTCCAGGTGGCCCACGAGGCAGGGGGCGCGCCCTCCACCCTCGTGGACAGTGGGTGGCCCCCCTCTGGTGCGTTCTTCGCCCAATATTTTTAATATATTCCAAAACTGACTTTTGTGGAGTTTCAGGACTTTTGGAGCTGTGCAGAATAGGTCACTAATATTTGCTCCTTTTCCAGCCCAGAATTCCAGCTGCTGGCATTCTCCCTCTTCATGTAAACCTTGTAAAATAAGAGAGAAAAGGCATAAGTATTATGACATAATGTGTAATAACAGCCCATAATGCAATAAATATCGATATAGAAGCATCATGCAAAATGGATGTATCACTATCCCACTGGAGAATTTTTCTTACCATTGCAAACTTCCATTTTGGGGTTCGCTTGATGAGACACCAACGGCTGAGTACGAGTCTTACTTGACTAGCCTTTGTTATGGTGAAAATAGGGGAGTGATACAAGGAAGAATAAAGAGCATTCACTTTCCCGCAATTCAGTATTTTGCATTATTTAACGGGAAATGTATAGTAGGCAAGCAAGACTGTAGCATACTTTGTGCGCCAGACTTGAGCCTCATTCACACCGCTCTCACTGGTGAAAGGAATTATAACCTTGGAGTGATTGTTGGACGTAGACTTCAGCACAATGATAACAGTGGTTGGTTCTATGGTGGAATTTATGCCACACGTTTAGCACGAGAGCTGGGTGTTTCGCCTTTGCCCTTTGATCCTATCCTACCCACGCGGTATTTAGATTTTGACGCTTTGAAAGAACGCAAGATCCTTAAGGGAAAGGTTGATAATTTCACTCACAATCTAATGTTAACCAAAAATCTATTGTGGACACATATTTGCCCGCGCTTGCTCTTTTTGATTATAACAGCAAGGGAAGATATTTTGTTCTTGAGAGCGAGGCCTGAGCTCATAAAGCAGCAGTGGTGGCGGCACGACATGCTGAGGCATCCGCACCGAGAGCCTCTGTGAGCTACCACGCCGACTACTACCCTCCAGGCTACTGATCGATTACCAAGTTAGGCCAAAAGCCTAAGCTTGGGGGAGTACGTGTTTCCACCGACATTACATTCATGTTCACTTATTCCATTAGTCGGTGTTCACAGTTTTTCATTGTATCATCCATGCTTAGATTTATTTTCTGGCTTTCTTTTTGTGTGTTTGAAAAACTTTAGAAAAAACCAAAAAAAATAGTTGTAGTAATTTACTTTCTATGCATGCTTAGTAGTAATACTAAAAAGAAAACCCAAAAAAATTCCTTGTTCTTCTTTTGTTTGTTGGGAGCTTTCCTGTGTAAATAGTTTTTCTCGTTTTCGCTTTTTATTTGTTTGTTGAAGAAAACCAAAAACTCCAAAAATATTTCAGTGTGTTTCTCTGAATTCCTTTTCCTTTTATTCGAGTTGCACCGAGGAGAAGACCATGATGAAAATGTTGAGTGGCTCTCATATGAATAATTGTTGAACTAATAAAGAGCACATTTTACCTTGTCTTCTCCTGTTGAATAAAATGTTTGCCGATTCCAGCTTAGTCCACAACATTCTTGTACTATTACTATTTTCATATCATTCGGTCGTGCAAGTGAAAGGCAATAATGACGATATTCGATGAACTGGCCGTGGCAAAGAGAAACTGGTATGAACTCGACTTGTTTTGTTTGTGTAAATATGTTTAACCCAGTATCCAGGCTTCAACCCATTATGATTAAACATGTTTGCAATGACAATTAGAGATTATAGTTTCTCATGTCATGCATAAGTAGCTGGAAGTTGATAATGATTTATCTTGGATATCAACATTGCGTTAAAATGATTGTGATGTAGTATGATGATATGGTATCCTCCTCTGAATGTTCGAGTGGCTTGACTTGGTACATGTTCATGCATGTAGTTGAATCAAAACCAACATAGCCTCTATGATATTTATGTTCATGGTGTTCATATCCTACTCATGCTAGTGTCCAATGTTACTTACGCATAATGCATGGTAATGATCGTTGTTGCTCTCTAGCTGGCCGCTTCTCAATCTAAATTGCTAGCCTTCGCCTGTACTAAGTGGGAATTCTGCTTGTACATCAAAAACCTTGAACCCAAAGTTATTCCAGATGAGTCCACCATACCTACCTATATGCGGTATTACCCTGTTGTCCTAAGTAAATTTGCATGTGCCACCTCTAAAAACTTCTAAAAATTATCCTTTTGTGTGCCTGGATCGTTCATGGAACGACAGGAGGTGGTCGATATCTTCCGTGCTAAGTAGGTTATTCTCAGGTGGAGTGTTTATTCATTCGCCATCACACGAGAAAATGGGCGGTAATAGGGATTCCCAGTCCCGAACTAAAAAATGCAAATAATTAAACAAAACTCCCCCGGGACTGATGTTGGTATGGACGGCACCCGTTGTTTCAGACAAGCCGTGGAGTGTGATTGATGGTGGAGGGGGAGTAAACCTTTACTTTTTTCGCTTGGGAACCACCACTAGCATGCTTAGCATGGAAGATGTTAATAACTGATGGTCGTGAAGTGAATAAGAGGGGTGCATGTCTCAAAATATCATTTATCTCTGTTTTAAAAACTGAGCTCTGGCACCTCTGCAAATTACTGTTTCCCTCTACGAAGGGACTATCTATTTACTTTTATGTTGTATCACCACCTTCTAAAAACAAGCGCTAGAAACTGAGTAGAGCACAACTGTCATGATTTATGCATTGTGTGTAGCTAATGTTGGGTGCATCATGACTGGATCTTTTCTACCATGAATTACAATGTTTAGTCACTGCTTGAACTTTGGAGGTGCTCTGCATTTATGTTTTGCGGTCTCAGAAAAGGCTAGCGAGATACCACTATTGTCATATTATATCATGGTTGTTTTGACAACATGTTGCTATTTGAGATCTCTTATTATCGCTCGCTAGCTGATTATGTCATTGATATGAATCATTATAATCTTTAAGAGTTATTGTTGACATGGTTAGTTATAATGCGGCTGAAAACCTGGGTGCTATTTAATCTTATTTATGCAAACAAGAGCAAAAGAGTTCGTAAAAGTTTTTCTTTCTCACTTTCAGTTTATCTACTGAATTGCTTGAGGACAAGCAAAGGTTTAAGCTTGGGGGAGTTGATACGTCTCCAACGTATCTACTTTTTCTCACGCTTTTCCTCTTGTTTTGGACTCTAATTTGCATGATTTGAATGAAACTAACCCCGGAGTGACACTGTTTTCAGCAGAACTACCATGGTGTTGTTTTTGTGCAGAAATAGAAGTTCTCGGAATGGAACGAAACTTTGCGAGGATCTTTTATATCAATAATAAGAATTCTGGAGCCAAAACCTACTGGAGAGGGGCACCAGGGTGGGCACAACCCACCAGGGCGTGCCCCCCTCTCCTGGCGTGCCCACGTGGGTTGTACCCACCTGGTGGCCCCGCAGACAATCCCCCTGATACTATAAAATCACATATTTCCAGAAAAAATCAGGGAGAAAGAATTACCTCAATCCATGAGACGGAGCCGCCGCCAAGCCCTGTTCTTCCTCGGGAGGGAAGATCTGGAGTCCATTTGGGGCTCTGGAGAGGGGGATCTTCGTTCTTCGTCATCACCAACCCTTCTCCATTGCCAATTCCATGATGCTCCCCACCGGGAGTGAGTAATTCCTTCGTAGGCTCGCTAGTCGGTGAGGAGTTGGATGAGATTCATCATGTAATCGAGTTAGTTTTGTTAGGGCTTGATCCCTAGTATCCACTATGTTCTTAGATTTATGTTGCTATGACTTTGCTCTGCTTAATGCTTGTCACTTTGGGCCCGGGTGCCATGAACTCAGATCTGAACCGTTTATGAATTCATCATTATATCCATGTTTTAGATCCGATCTTGCAAGTTATAGTCACCTACTACGCGCTATGATCCGACAACCCCGGAGTGACAACAACCGGGCCCACTCTCGGTGATGACCGTAGTTTGAGGAGTTCATGTATTCACTATGTGTTAATGCTTTGTTCTGGTTCTCTATTAAAAGGAGGCCTTAATATCCCTTAGTTTCCAATATGGAACCCGCTGCCACGGGAGGGTAGGACAAAAGATGGCATGCAAGTTCTTTTAATAAAGCACGTATGACTATTTACGGAATAAATGGGTACATTATATCGATGAACTGGAGCAAGTGCCGTATCGCCCTAGGTTATAACTATCACATGATGAAGATCATCCAACAAGTCCCGATCCAATGCCTACGAATTTATCTTATATTGTTTCTGCTAAGTTACTACTGCTATCATCACTGTTACACTTGCTACAAAATTATTGCTATCACTGTTACTATTACTATTGCTGCTGTCACTACTATCAAAACTATCAAACTACTTTGCTACTGATCACTTTGCTGCAGATAATTAATCTCCAGGTGTGGTTGAATTGACAACTCAGCTGCTAATGCCTTCAAATATTCTTTGGCTCCCCTTGTGTCGAATCTATAAATTTGGTTTGAATACTCTACCCTCGAAAACGGTTGCGATCCCCTATACTTGTGGGTTATCACCCACCTGGTGTCCCCCCTCTGGTACTTATTTGCTCCAATATTCTTCATATATTCCATAAAAATTCTCCGTGAAGTTTCAGCTTGTTTGGAGTTGTCCAGAATAGGTAGCCTGACATAGCTTTTCCAGGTCCAGATTTCCAGGTGCCGAAATTCTCCCTGTTTGTGTATACCTTGCATATTATGAGAGAAAAGGCATTAGAATTACTCCAAAAAGCATTATTATGGATAAAAACATCATAAATAACAGTAGGAAAACATGATGCAAAATGGACATATCAGGGCCCCCTGATCATCATAAGATAGTCTCTCCATGAAGTTCTTCCATGTAGCTGATAGACGCCGACCATTGGTCATCCAAGTAAGAGTCCTGTCCTCATCATGCCCAAAGTGCATTGTGGCGAAGAACTGAGCCACAAGCTCCGCATCAAAGTCCTTGTTGAATGAGATGATCCTCTTGATATCCAGCTCCTCGCACCTCTACAAGTCCTTTTCCATGTTAGTGAGATCAACGGACTTGACTTTCACATACAGATTCTTCTTCCCCTTCAACACATCATGATAGATAGACTGTTGCATCTTGTTCCAAAACAGATGACTGACAAGCGATGGATCCCGAGGCACCCAATATAGATTGCACTTACGCGCCACATAGATCTCCTGGGCAGACATCTGATGAGCACCCTTGGTCCCCTTGCCCTTTGAAGCAATCACTTTGACTCTCTGTCTTGGTTGCACACTGGAGCCACTCTCTGGCACATCAGCAGAGCAGTAACGCTTGGAGCCACCGGTACATGCGGGATTCTTGCAACGAGCCTGATGCCCGGAGCTACTACCACCTGGAACCCACAAAAGAAAGCACGAAGGAAAGCAGGTGGAAACAAATTGCAGAAGCCAAAGAAAGAGATACACAAGAGTGAAGGTTGAACAGTGAAAACTTTAAATTGGCAGCTCAAGGCGGTAGTACCGCACCTCACAGCGGAAGTACCGCCCATAAGCGGTAGTACCGCTCCTCTAGTGGACTAAGGAATTTTCTCGATTATGGAGGTGAAAAGGAGTTCGTCGTAAAGGGTTACGTCGATGCGAACTTTGACACTAATCCGGATGACTCTGAGTAGTAAACCGGATTCGTATAGTAGAGCAGTTATTTGAAATGGCTCCAAGTAGCGCGTGGTAGCATCCACAAGATGACATAGATATTCGTAAAGCACACACGGATCTGAAAGGTTCAGACCCGTTGACTAATAACCTCTCTCACAAGCATAACATGATCATACCAGAACTCATTGAATGTTAATCACATAGTGATGTGAACTAGATTGTTGACTCTAGTAAACTCTTTGGATGTTGGTCACATGGTGATGTGACCTGTGAGTGTTAATCACATGGTGATGTGAACTAGATTATTGACTCTAGTGCAAGTGGGAGACTGTTGGAAATATGCCCTAGAGGCAATAATAAATTGGTTATTATTATATTTCCTTGTTCATGATAATCGTTTATTATCCATGCTAAAATTGTATTGATAGGAAACTCAGATACATGTGTGGATACATAGACAACACCATGTACCTAGTAAGCCTCTAGTTGACTAGTTCGTTGATCAATAGATGGTTACGGTTTCCTGACCATGGACATTGGATGTCATTGATAACGGGATCACATCATTAGGAGAATGATGTGATGGGCAAGACCCAATCCTAAGCCTAGCACAAGATCGTGTAGTTCGTTTGCTAAGAGCTTTTCTAATGTCAAGTATTATTTCCTTAGACCATGAGATTGTGCAACTCCCGGATACCGTAGGAATGCTTTGGGTGTACCAAACGTCACAACGTAACTGGGTGGCTATAAAGGTGCACTACAGGTATCTCCGAAAGTGTCTGTTGGGTTGGCACGAATCAAGACTGGGATTTGTCACTCCATGTAAATGGAGAGGTATCTCTGGGCCCACTCGGTAGGACATCATCATAATGTGCACAATGTGACCAAGGAGTTGATCACGGGATGATGTGTTACGGAACGAGTAAAGAGACTTGCCAGTAACGAGATTGAACAAGGTATCGGGATACCGACGATCGAATCTCGGGCAAGTAACATACCGATTGACAAAGGGAATTGTATACGGGATTGATTGAATCCCCGACATCGTGGTTCATCCGATGAGATCATCGTGGAACATGTGGGAGCCAACATGGGTATCCAGATCCCGCTGTTGGTTATTGGCCGGAGAACGTCTCAGTCATGTCTGCATGGTTCCCGAACCCGTAGGGTCTACACACTTAAGGTTCGGTGACGCTAGGGTTATAGAGATATTAGTATGCGGTAACCCGAAAGTTGTTCGGAGTCCCGGATGAGATCCCGGACGTCACGAGGAGTTCCGGAATGGTCCGGAGGTAAAGATTTATTTATGGGAAGTCTTATTTTGGTCACCGGAAAAGTTTCGCACTTTATCGGTATTGTACCGGGAGTGCCGAAAGGGGTCCGGGGGTCCACCAAGGGCACCAGCCCCAAGAGGCCCATGCGCCAAGAGATAAGGGAAAGGGAGAGTCCTAAAGGGGGAAGGCACCTCCAAGGTGCCTTGGGGAGGATGGACTCCTCCCTGGCCGCACCCTTCCTTGGAGGAAGGGCCAAGATTGCGCCCCCCCTCTCCCTTGGCCCTATATATAGTGGGGGGAGGGAGGGCAGCAATATCTAAGCCCTGGCGCCTCCCTCTCCCTCCCGTGACACCTCTTTCTCCCCGCTTGCGCTTGGCGAAGCCCTGCCGGGATCCCGCTACTTCCACCACCACGCCGTCGTGCTGCTGGATCTCCATCAACCTCTCCTCCCCCCTTGCTGGATCAAGAAGGAGGAGACGTCGCTGCTCCGTACGTGTGTTGAACGCGGAGGTGTCGTCCGTTCGGCACTAGGATCATCGGTGATTTGGATCACGATGAGTACGACTCCATCAACCCCGTTCTCTTGAACGCTTCCGCTCGCGATCTACATGGGTATGTAGATGCACTCCCCTTCCCTTCGTTGCTAGATTACTCCATAGATTGATCTTGGTGATGCGTAGAAAATTTTGAATTATTGCTACGTTCCCCAACAGTACTACCGGAGGTGCCAAATTCAAATTTTTGTGGGTAAACCTTCAATCCACCTACTCTAGCAGTCTCTCAAGTCCTACCCATGCCTCGATTTTACCAAAAATCTACGAATGCAATGTGTAGTGCCGTAGGCCTAGATTTAAGAAATAGAATCATAGGAGAGAGGAACGAGAGCAATACCAACATCCATGGCAAGAGGAGAAGATTGGGATCGATCCCACCTGTCGGAATCATGGAAGACGGCTAGGAACCGGTGGCCCAGCGGAGGCCCTCTGGTGCTTGCTCGACGCCTGTGAGAGGAAAGGGAGAGGAGGAGAGAGACGAATGGGTATGGGGGAGTGGAAACTCCCCCTGCCTGACTCATAACCCCCGCGCCTAGTCACTGAGCGGTAGTACTGCTCGGAGGAGCGGTAGTACCGCCCATGTACAAATCCACGACAGAAGGCCTCGTAGGACCACTCAGGCAGTAGTACCGGGGAGCAAGGCGGTAGTACCGCCCGGACTCCGCGGTAGTACCGCGCAGGCAACAACAAGCAGGAACAAGGAAGGAAGTGGTGGCTTATGCAAAACAAAGGAGAAAGAAAAGGGAATGGCTTGGTTTGAGACAAGAAACAACAACAATAAGGAAGAGACACTCCAAGTTCTAAATCAAGAGAAAAAGAGAAGCAAATTTGAAGCGACTAAAAAACACACAAAGTCCAAAAGACTAGATAAAAAATTAGAGCCAACTCGAGTAGTAACCTCTCAAAGAGAGGGCGGTGGCCGAAGCCACCTATGCGTGAGTAAATTGGTATGGCACCGCAATTTTTTTAACCTTGAGCCCATGACCAAAGCTCATCTTTGAAGCACAAGTACCATAAAAAATGGCTAATGTGAACGACTTGGTCGATTTATGCATAATTGGGTGAGGGAGAATTCATTGAGAGAACAACACTCCCCCTATGTCCAGGCCTACATCTATAACAAGATAATATGATGAATGCGGTGGGGTGTGCCTAGATTCAAGCCACATTGCTCGAATCGATGATATTAGCTCATGCCTTAACTCGCGAAATCTTGCTTCATCTAGAGGCTTAGTGAAAATATCCGCTGGTTGCTTTTGAGTGTTGATGTAGATGATCTCAATATCTCCATGCTTGATGTGATACCGGATAAGTGATGGCAAATCTCAATGTGCTTGGTCTTGTTCTGTTGCACCGGATTGTATGATATCTTGATAGCACTATCATTGTCACATAGAAGAGGCACTTTGGCACAACTGACACTGTAATCCTTTAAAGTTTGCCTCATCCATTGCAATTGTGCACAACAACTTGCGGCGGCTACATACTCGGCCTCGGTGGAGGAGAGAGACACACAATTTTGCTTCTTCGAAGACCAACTCATGAAAGAGCGACCAAGGAATTGGCACCCTAAGGAAGTTGACTTCCTCTCCACACAATCTCCCGCCCAGTCCGAGTCTGAATAACCAATGAGATCAAAGCTTGCTCCTTCAGGGCACCATAAGCCAAAGTTTGGGGTATGAGCCAAATATCAAAAGATTCCCTTGACCGCAATAGTGGCTTTCCTTAGGTGCAGCTTGAAACCGTGCACAAATTCCCACACTCAACATTATATCCGGTCTAGATGCACAAAGGTAAAGAAAGGAACCAATCATGGAGCGATATACCTTTTGATCCACCGCTTTACCATTGGGATCATTGTCAAGCTTGCATTTGGTGGGCATGGGAAACTTGACCGGCTTGACATCATCTAGCTTGAATCTCTTGAGCATTTTTTTTGACCCAAAACAGTAGGAGAGGCTCCTACTGCAAATTAAATTAATGAATAGTAAGTTACATATTTACAAAGGGAGGGGGGCATCACCAGTTTGGGTGATGGGGGTGATTTTTCTGAAGTGGTTATTGTTGCGCTCCTTCCACAAGCTCCAAGCAGCAGTCAAGAAGATCTCCATGAACATGGGACGCGACCATGCAGCTCTGGCAGATTGCAGGAGGTCCAGTCTGCCCCCAGAGGGTGCCCAGTGTATGCCGAGAGCCTGCCAACATTCCTTACTAAAGCTGCAGTGAGAGAATAGGTGTTCCACAGTTTCCTCAGTATGTGTGCCACACAGGAGACAATCGAAGGTGGAGCCAATGTTGTAGTGTCTTCTCTTGAGCATATTGCGGGTGTTCAACCTGTCCACTAGGAGTAGCCACCCAAAGACTTTGTGTTTTGGGATACATTTGGATTTCCATAGCCATTTGAACGCATTAGACATAAGAATATCTTTGAAATAAAACTCATAGTAGTCTTTTTTCTTGAAAATCGCGGCACCCCAAGAGTAAGTCCAAGAATCATGATCATCATCGAGCTGCAAGTCCCCTATGTCATCTTTAAGTTGCAAAAGTTCATCATGAGCTTGCGGTGATAATGGTAGTTGAAAAATCTCAGCAATATCAGTGTTGTTCATGAAAGCACGAACAGAGATGTCTTCTCAGGTTGTCGAATGGAAGGAGCTCAATGGCCCACTTGGTAATTAGGCCTGTGGCATCGCGGTTGTTTATTATGTCATTCAGTGGTACTTCGGAAGCCACCGTGATCGAGCACTCTTGGAAGTAGTGTCGCAGCTTCCGGGATGCCATGAAGACCGCGTATGCTTGGTAATGAGGGTATCGGGATTTGCATGGTGTGAGGACAGTGGATACGTAGTATACCGGCTTCTGAAGCGGGAATTTGTGTCCGTCCTCCTCTCGCTCGACGACGAGCACCGTGCTCACCACTTGGTGCGTTGCTGATATGTATAATAGCATGGGTTCGCCGACGTTCGGTGCAGCCAGGATTGGGTTGCTCGCTAAAAGAACCTTTATTTCTTCCAGTCCGGCCATTGCCGCATCCGTCCACTCAAAGTGGTCGGTGCGTCGGAGAAGGTGATAGAGTGGCAGTGCTTTTTCTCCTAGTCTGGAGATAAAGTGGCTTAAAGCTGCCACACATCCGGCTAGTTTTTGGACCTATTTCAGGTCTGTTGGCGTAGCCAATTGTGACAAAGCTCGGATTTTGGCTGGGTTTGCTTCATTTCCTCTATTGGAAACAATGAAGCCCAGCAGTTTTCCAGCAGGAACGCCAAAATCACACTTTTCCGGATTGAGCTTGATGTCATATGTACGGAGGTTGTCGAATGTGAGACGCAGATCGTCTATCAATGACTCGACGTGTCTAGTTTTGATGACGATGTCATCCACATATGCTTCAACTGTCTTGCCGATCTGTTTCTCCAGGCATGTTTGAATCATGCGTTGGTAGGTGGCCCTGGCGTTTTTGAGCCCGAAGGGCATAGTGTTGAAGCAAAATGGCCCGCATGGCGTAATGAATGCCGTTGCGGCTTGGTTGGACTCCTTCATTTTGATTTGATGGTATCCGGAGTATGCGTCGAGGAAACATAGTGAGTCGTGTCCTACGGTAGCATCAATAATCTGATTGACGCGAGGGAGGGGGAAGGGATCCTTAGGGCAGGCCTTGTTGAGGTCCTTGAAATCGATGCATAGGCGCCAGGATTTATCCTTCTTTGGCACCATCACCAGGTTTGCTAGCTAGTCCGGATGTTTTATTTCTCTGATGAATCCGGCCTCGATTAACTTGGCTAGCTCATCCCGCATGGCTTGTCGTTTGGGTTTGGAAAAGCGCCGCAGTGTTTGCTTGACCGGTTTATATCCCTTCAGTATGTTGAGGCTGTGTTCGGCCAACCTGCGTGGGATTCCTGGCATATCAGAAGGGTGCCAGGCGAATATGTCCCAGTTCTCGCGCAGGAGCTCTTGTAGCGCGGCGTCAACCGTTGGGTCGAGCTGTGCCCCGATGGATGTTGTCTTCTTGGGGTCCGTCGGGTGGACTTGAAATTTTACTATTTCATCTGCTGGTTTAAAGGAGGTGGATTTGGGTCGCTTGTCCAGGATTACGTCATCCCTATCCACAGTGGAGCGCAGTGCAATTAGCTCTTCGGCCGTGAGGGCTTCAGACAGT
Organism: Triticum aestivum; assembly: GCF_018294505.1. NCBI lineage: Eukaryota > Viridiplantae > Streptophyta > Magnoliopsida > Poales > Poaceae > Triticum > Triticum aestivum. The sequence goes on along the minus strand of NC_057808.1, from coordinate 284,494,689 downwards.
GCCTCGAGGGCCAGGGATGCGGTTTTGTTTTCGGCGCGAAGTGCTATGTCCAGATCACTGGCAAGAGTGATGATACCATTGGGCCCAGGCATCTTGAGCTTCATGTACCCGTAATGAGGTATAGCTTGGAAGCGTGTAAATGCATCTCGCCCCAATAGGGCGTGATATCCGCTGTTGAAAGGGGCTACTTGGAAGGTTATCTCTTCGGACCGATAATTCTCCGGCGTGCCGAATACCACGTCAAGTGTGATTTTTCCCGCACATCGCGCCTCCCGACTGGGAATGATTCCTCGGAAGGTCATGATGCTTTGCTCGATGCGGCTCCTGTCTATTTCCATTTTGTTGAGTGTATCCTCATAGATGAGGTTTAGTCCGCTGCCGCCGTCCATGAGCACTTTGGTGAGCCGAAAACCGTCCACAATTGGATTGAGGACCAAGGCGGCAGGTGCCCGGACTGTCCAGAATTTTGGTTCGTCACTGCCAATGAAAGTTATGGCCGTGTCGTTCCAAGGGTTTGTTGCCGTGACTTGGCAGACTTCGGCGAGGTCGCGGAGGGCCCTTTTGTGCCGATTGTTTGAAGCAAAAGTCTCAAAGACCGTCAATACACTGAGGTCATCGTCTTCCGGGGGGTGTTGCTCTGGGGTATTTTTGGTGAGGATATCCTCGCCGCTCTTGGCCACTTGCCGGAGTATCCAACATGCTCTAAGGCTGTGGGTTGGTATGGTATACGATGTTGTGTGTATTTTGGATGGCCTATCGAGCCATCCCTCCAGAACGGTTCCGCGCCCCGTAATGTGCTTAGATTTCTTTACTACTGGTTCGGGTGCCCCGCGAGGGTGCATCCTTTTTGCTTGGACGAAGGGTTGAGTGGAAACCGGTGGTTCCCAGAGAGCTGCCTGAGTTTTCCAGGCGCTTTCCAGTGCGTAGTACTTCTGTACGATGGTTGCCAAGTCAGCGAAGTATAATACGCCACGGCGGTTGATGGCGTTGAGGATTCCTACGTCCGTGCAATTATTGCAGAATGCTGAGATTGCGTCTTTGTCGCGGCAATCTTTAATCTTGTCTTTGACAAGGAGGAATCTGGCCCAAAAGTGATGGACTGTTTCATGAGACTGCTGTCGTATGTACATGAGATCGCGTATATCTGGGTGGGTGGGTGGCTTTAAATCTGAACCGTGACCCAATTTGGGATCCGGAGTTTGAGAAATCTCTGGGCTTAATGGTTCGGGCTCCGGGATATCAACTGATTTTTCAGGCCCATCATCCGATTCTAGGTTCCGAGGGCAGGGCACGTCGTTTCGTGGACAGGTACCTGGCTCTTCGAGCTCGGAAATCCGAACATAGTTCGTCCTCAATATAGAGGAAGAGTAGTTATTTTGCTCCTCTACTACCGCTATCTGATCGGTGATCGGCGGAGGATTGATTTCTCTCTGATCGGTTTTAAGCCCAATCCGATCGTAGTCTGTAGTGACCCCCAAGGCGGCGATGCGATCTAGGAGTTCGTTTAAAGATGACATATCCGTCAAATCAATCCGTTTGGAGTATTCGGAGTCAACACAGAGGTGATTTTCGATGACCCAAGAAGTCATCGTCGGCTTCACGGTCGTACGGGCGGTCATGGTAAAGCCGCCCAGCCGGAGGGTTTGGCCTGAGGCCAGGGCTCCTCCGGAGGTGATACTGTCCTTGATAACAAGGCAAGCCATCAATCCTGTCTTCGACGTCACAGCGGAACTCTCAATGAAAGCACCAATGTCAGTGTCAAAACCGGCGGATCTCGGGTAGGGGGTCCCGAACTGTGCGTCTAAGGTCGATGGTAACAGGAGACAGGGGACACGATGTTTACCCAGGTTCGGGCCCTCTCTATGGAGGTAATACCCTACTTCCTGCTTGATTGATCTTGATGAATATGAGTATTACAAGAGTTGATCTACCACGAGATCGTAATGGCTAAACCCTAGAAGTCTAGCCTGTATGATTACGATTACCTCTAGGGACTAAACCCTCCGGTTTATATAGACACCGGAGGGGACTAGGGTTGTACAAAGTCGGTTATAGAGAAAGGAATCTTCATGTCCGAACGCCAAGCTTGCCATCCACGCCAAGGAGAATCCCATCTAGACACGGGTGGAAGTCTTCGGTCTTGTATCTTCACAGCCTACCAGTCCGGCCCATGTCCAACAGGCCGGACGCCCGAGGACCCCTTAATCCAGGACTCCCTCACCCCTCCTCGCCGACGTGAGCTCCGGCGAAGCGCCGCCACCTCCCTGTTTCCCTCTCTCTCTCTCCACACCTGACCGTGGGGGGCCACTGTCAGCCTCACGACCGCGCCCGAAGCGGTATAAGTGAAGGCGCCCCGCTGAAATACGTCTTCGACGTCACCCCCCTGGATTTTCTGTTTATTTAAATTCAATTGAAATTTTGATCAGAAACTTTGACTAGCCATAACTTTTAAACCATAAGTTCAAATGAATTGATTCTTTTTGCATTGTGCTTATTTTGGAAAGTTCTAGCAACACACCAAAATGTAGATTTTTCTCTGTTGTCTAGAATTTCTAGTGATTTTTAGAGTGATTCTTGATATTTTCTTTCTCTGTTTTTAAATATTTTCAGAGGAAGAAGCTTGTCTTGAGGATCACCAGGAGAAGTGTGAACCTCCTCTGCACTAAGGCAAGCCACACCAGCATTTACATGGTGTCATTTCAATATTTGTGATTGTTCCAACTTGAATATGAGTTATTTCATGCATTTAAATTATTTAAATGAATATTGATTTTGCTAGTTACTTGTTTTGCTTGTAATGCTTAGCTTCTAGTAGTGTGAGAATATCTAAGTTAGTATGAGTCAGTAGAAGTAATTTTTGATTATGTGATAATGGCATGGTTATGATGTGACTAGCATCGGTATTATTTTCTTAAGCAAGAAGTTGATTTTAGTAAGTTAGTATCATGACTAAACATGATGAGCATTCAGAACCAGTGAAGTAGAATAAGTATGGTTTAATGTTGACTAGTGCTAGTAGAAGACTTGATGATGTTGATCCGTTTACTCCTAGTACATGTTGAATGGTTGCATATTCATGGCATATCATGACACCTGTTATTTTTGTTTCAATTTAAACCTGACAATAATCCAACTTGAACATACCGTTGATCGAGTCATGGTGCCACTGAATCGAGTTTTTCCCAGTGCAACCACATTTGCCTTTATGGAAAGGCCTTTATTCGGTCCGTTGTCATGCCTCTGGTCGGTACCTCCAATGAGGGAAGGTTATGGGCATGCAGTACCCTGGCCCAGTAAGCAGACATAACCTTGTGTGCCCGTTTGTTGTTACGGTACCTTGTCCCCGTTTGGGACCGTTTATGTTTTGCCACGACGGTGCCCGTTGATGTCTATGGTAGGCACGGGGCCACCCAGGACTTAGCCCAATGGGGAGTGAATCGGAGTGGCCGGGAGAGTGTCATGGCAATGGGAGGGTTTCACCGGAATGCCGCTGGTCCACCCAAATGGGAGTGTGAGGCCATGGATTCCGTGGTGTGGGTACAGTGTGCTACCTCTGCAGAGTGTTATTTAATCTATCGATAGCCGCGTCCTCGGTTACGGACAGAACTCGTGAGTATGTCACACCATGGATCAACATTTATAAGTAATCATGCACACTAATTATAATTACTTGGCATTGTTTGAGAGATGATGGATGAGAAATTATGATGATTGTGGAAACCAAAGTGTTGGTTTCGTTTGTGACTTCAGTAAGATCACCGTTTGGTTACAAGGTAACCCGTTCGGTAAGAAAGTCCGAGGGACTTGGTGCACGAGTTGTTTTCACTGCATCAGTAGTATGATTTTGCATTGCATTTAATTTTATGAAATATCATGATATTGTTTGCCATTATGTTTATACCTGTTGTGAGCTTGCAAGTACATTCAATGTACTGACTTGGCGTGTCATGCCAGATTTCAGGAAAGTCTCACTGGATCGAAGTGTTGCCCGTGTCTAAATCGTGTCCACATCGGTGTCCCTATGCTATGGAGTCCCACTTCGTCGTCGTTCCGCTGGTAGTTGCCGTGATCGAGGCCCCTTTATGTTCACTAAATAATGTACATATTGTTCAGCCGCACCGTATGTGCCTCTTGGCCTTGCTACTTGATGTAACATCGAACTATGTTCCGCTAGTATCAATAAAGCGGTTGTTTTCTGTACCAAGATATTGTGTGTTGCCAGAAGACTTGATCTCTGGGCTGGCAATGCAAGGTAAACCGGTTGCTCTGAGCCAGGGTGCCACACCGAAGAGAGACACCTTGGAAGGGGAAGAGGTGGCAATGGCCAGGGTTGCCATTGCCATTCTTTCACCACTTGTATCATCATCATCATCATCGGAGTTGTACTCTTCGTGTGTGATTTCTTGTATCTGCATTGCTAATTCCACGAAGAGGAGATGATGATGCAGCATAGCAACAGTAAGTATTTCCCTCAGTTATGAAACGAAGGTTATCAATCCAGTAGGAGTACCAAGAAACACTATGTAATCAACACCTGCACACAAACCACAACAACTTGCAACCCAACGCATAAGAGGGATGTCAATACCTCCACGGTATTGAGATAGATTAAATTGTATGAGATTTGATAAATGGATCTAACAAAAACACAAAATAAAATAAGTAAAGAGAAAGTGCAGAAAGGTATTTTTTTTTGGACAAATAGATCTGAAAATAATATGATAGAAAATAGACCTGGGGGCCGTAGATTTCACTAGAGGCTTCTCTCGAGAAAATAGCATACGGTGGGTAAACAAACTACTGTTGGGCAATTGACAGAAAAGCAAATAATTATGACGATATCCAAGGCAATGATCATGTATATAGGCATCACATCCAAGATTAGTAGACAGAATCCTGCCTGCATCTACTACTATTACTCCACACATCGACCTCTATCCAGCCTGCATCTAGTGTATTAAGTTCATGGAGAAATGGAGTAATGCAATAAGAACGATGACATGATGTAGACAAGATCTATTCATGTAGGAATACACCCCATCTTTTTATCCTTAATAGCAATAATACATGCCTGTCATGTCTCTTTCTGTCACTGAGATTGAGCACCGCAAGATCGAACCCATCACAAAGCACCTCTTCCCATTGCAAGACAAATCCATCTAGTTGTACCAAAGTTTCAGAGAAGAAATACGAGGCTATAAAGATCATGCCTAAAAGAGTTCAACAAAGACTCAAATAATATTCATGGATAGATCTCAATATAAACTCACAATTCATTGCATCCCAACAAACACACCACAAAAAGTCATTACATCGAATAGATCTCCAAGAACATCGAGGAGAACATTGTATCGAAGATCAAAAAGAGAGAAGAAGCCATCTAGCTACTACCTACGCACCCGTAGGTCTGTAGTAAACTACTCATGCATCATTGGAGGGCCAAGGGTGATGATGAAGAACCCCTTCGTGATCATTGACCCCTCCGACAGAGTGCCGGATAAGGCCTCTAGATTGGATCTCGTGGTTCTGGAACTTGCGGCGGCTGGAGTTGTATTTCGTCGACTCCCTTAGGGTTTTGGGGATTTTAGAGTATTTATAGAGCTTAAGGTCGGTGGAAAAGCCTTCCATGGGCCCCACTACCCACCAGGGCGTGCCTGGGGCTCCAGGTGCGCCCTAGTGCCTAGCGGGCCCCACGGGCCTCCTCTGGTGCACCTCCTTGGCCTCCCGGGTGTCTTATATATAGGCAGGAAAAAAATCTCCAAATAGTTTCATGGCATTTGTACTGTGTTTGGTATTGATTTTCTGCGAAGTAAAAAACAAGCAAAAAAACAGCAACTGGCACTGGGCACTATGTCAATAGGTTAGTCCCAAAATATGATATAAAGTTGCTAGTAAATGAGTAAAAACATCCAAGAATGATACTTTAATAGCATCGAACAATAAAAATTATAGATATGTTGGAGACGTATTAGCATCCCCAAGCTTAATTCCTGCTCGTCCTCGAGCAGGTAAATGATAAAAACAGATTTTTTTTATGTGGAATGCTACCCATATGTGGAATGCTACCTATATATTCATCTCATATTCTTTTCTTTGTAGCATGCACATTTGGACTTTAGATGATTCAAAACAATAGTCTATAATTTGACATGAAGACCTCAATACTCAAGCATATCAACAAGCAACCATGTCTTTCAAAATATCAACACTAAAGAAGGTTATCCCTAGCCCATCATGCTTAATCATTGATCCATTCATGAAACACACTCAAATATTAGCTACATCCAATGCACAAGTATGATAATAGTGTTCCCTAGTTGGTGCTTTTATAAGAGAAGATGGAGACTCAATAAAATAAACTTTGCATAAAAGTAAATAGGTAGGCCCTTCGCGGAGGGAAGAAGAGATTTGTAGAGGTGCCAGAGCTCAAAGCTTAAATTGAGAGATAAAATTGTTTTGAGAGGCATGCTTTTTCTGTCAACAAAAACGACCGAGAATTCCCAATACTTTCCATGCTAGATACATCATAGGCGGTTCCCAAACATAAAATAAAGTTTATTCCTTTTTTCCACCATTCTTTGACAATCCAAGGCTAGCCGTATCCACGGGTGCCTTCCATACCAACACTTTCCAAGGAATTTATTATTTGACAACATAAAGTAAATTCCTTTTTCATTTCAAGACTGGCCATCCCTATTACCTGCCACAATCTCGTGCAATGACAAGTGAATAAACACTCATCTTGAGAATAACACATCTAGCATGGAAAAATATTGGCTACCCCTTGCCGCTTCATGAGCGGTACAGGCACACAAAAGGGAAATTAATTTTGAAAATTCGAGTTGGCACATACAAATTTACTTGGAACAACATGGAAATACCGCATATAGGTAGGTATCGTGGACTCATTTGGCACAGCTTGGTTTAAGGAGTTTGGATGCACAAGCAGTATTCCTGCTTAGTACAAGAAAAGGCTAGCAAATAGATTGAGAGGCGACCAACCAAGAAATTAAAACGATCATAAACGAGCATTAAGCATAACTAACACCGAATAATGCAATACAAGTAGGATGTAATTTCATTGCATAACTATTGACTTTCATGCTTGCATAGGGAATCACAAACCTTAACACCAATATTCTTACTAAAGCATAATTACTCACCAACATGACTCACTTATTAGTATCTCCATATCACAAAATTATTGAAAGGAATCAAGTTCTAATATCCAATGATCTTCATGATAGTTTTTATTATCCCTCTTGAATATCTATCACTTTGGGAGTAGTTTAATATATTACCATTGCTTATAACAAGCTCTCAAACAAATTTAAGTGAAGAACAAGAGCACAAATATTTCTTCAAAATTTCATCTCTCAAAATAATTAAGTGAAGCATGAGAGTATATTTCTTCAGAATTAAAGCACCGCCGTGCTCAAAAAGATACAAGTGAACCACTAGAGCAATTCCATAGCTCAAAAAATTTAAGTGAAGCACTAGAGCAATTCTGACAAATCATAGCATCATTATGGCTCTCTCAAATTGGTGAGTCCAGCAAGGATGATTGTGACAAACTACAAAAAGAAAACAATAAAAGACTCATATAATACAAGATGCTCCAAGCAAAACTCATGATATCTGATGAATAAATATATAGCTCCAAGTAAAATTACCGATGGTCGTTAGAAGAAAGAGGGGTGCCTTCCGGGGCATCCCCAAGCATAGTTGCTTGGTTATCCTTAATATTACCTTGGGGCGCCATGGGCATACCCAAGCTTAGGATCCTCCTTATTCCTTCAATCATCATGATCTCAACCAAAACTTGAAAACTTCAATCACACAATACTTAACAAAACCTTCATGAGATCCGTTAGTATAATAAAGCAAATCACTACTATAAGTATTGTTGAAAACCCATTCATATTTTATTTTTGCATTATACCTACTATATTCTAACTTTACCATGGCTTATACCCTCCAATACAATCCATAGATTCATCAAAATAAGCACACAATGCAACGAAAACAGAACCTGTCAAAAACAGAATAGTCTGTAGTAATCTGGACTTTGACCACACTTATGTAACTCCAAAAATTCTTAAAAGTTAGGATAGCGTAGGCAATGTGTATATAAATCTTGTGTAAAAAAATCAGAATTTTTCGTTACTCCAGTGATTTTTAACAATTCTGCTACTTGACGTAAATGTTTCTGTTTTTCAACAGGATCAAATCAACTATCACCCAACATGATCCTAAAGGCTTTCCTTGGCACAAACACTAATTAAAACATAAAAACACAATCATAACAGAAGTATAATTGTATTTTTATTAAATTAAATTAAAAAAATTCAAAGATAACTATTGGGTTGCCTCCCAACAAGCGCTATCATTTTACGCCCCTAGCTAGGCATAATGCATAGATTTCAAGTGTTGTCTTCCTTAGTTTTTGCTCCATAGGTTGCCCTCATGATTGATTAATATGGTGGCTTAATTCTAGCCCTAGGGAAGTGTTCCATACTCTTTCTCAAAGGAAACTAAAATTTAATATTTCCTTCTTTCATATCAATCACGACACCTATAGTTTGTAAAAACTGTCTACCAAGTATGATGGGACAAGACGGATTGCAATCAATATCAAGAACTATGGGCACATAGTTCCTATTTGCAAGAATAAAAACATCATTAATTCTTCCCAAAGGCTTTTTAATAATAGAATCCGCCAATTGCAAATTAAGAGAACACTATTCAATATTAGCAAAACCAAGCACATCACATAGAGATTTCGGAATTGTGGAAACACTAGCACCCAAATCACATAAAGCATTGCACTCATAATTTTAAATCTTGAATTTAATGGTGTGTTCCCATTCGTCATATAATTTTCTAGGAATAGAAATGTCTAGTTCTAACTTCTCTTCTAAAGCTTTCATCATCGCTTTTTCTACGATATGTTTAGTAAAAGCTTTATTTTGTTCATATGCATTGGGTGAATTTATCATGGATTACAACAAAGAAATACACTCAATCAAACAACAACTATCATAATTAAAATCTTTGTAATCCAAAAGGGTGGGCACATCACTAGCTAAAGTTTTTACCTCTCCAAACCCACTTTTATCATTTTTTTCAAAAAGGTTTTCACCCTCTGAATTATGAGCATGCCTTCTAGCTAAAGTTGACTCTTCTTCAGTCCTCTCATCATCAATTTTAATATTACTAAACAAGGAATCAATAGAAGAAACACCAATCATGTTAACATCTTCATCATTACTAAGAAAGCAATCGGGCGAAAATGGTATTTCTAAAAGTTCTCTTTCCGCTCTAAGCATAGCGGTTCTTTTCTTACTTTCATCCATAGAAACATATAAAGCTTTAATTGATTCATTAATATCAACCTTGGGAGGAAAAATTTTAATCTTGAGATTTTCCACATCATGTGTAATTTTATCAATTTTCCTAGACATATCATCAAGTTTACTCAATTTTTCTTCTATCGTAGTGTTAAAAACTTTTTGTGCATTGATAAATTCTATAATATTGCTTTTAGATCAGAGGGCATTCTATTATTATTAGAAGAAGAATTACCATAGGAATTGCCATAATTATTAGAGGAATTTCCAAGAAAAGGCCGAGGATTAAAATTACCTCTATAAGCATTGTTATTAAAATTGTTTCGCGAGACAAAATTGACATCTACGGGATCACTATTTTTCTCAATCAAAGTAGACAATGGAAAATCATTAAGATAAATAGGAGCATTTTTACTAGCAACTAATTTCATAAGAGCATCAATTTTTTCACTCAAAGTACTAATTTCTTCAACATAATTGATCTTTTTACTAGTAGGAGCTCTTTGAGTATGCCATTGCGAATAATTAGCCATAATATTATCAAGAAATTTAGTGGCTTCACCCAAAGTAATTTCCATAAAAGTACGACCCGCGACGGAATCTAAAAGATTTCTAGAGATAAAATTCAATCCCGCATAAAAATTTGTATGATCATCCATAGATTTAAACCATGAGTAGGGCAATTGCTTATCATCATTTTTAATTTTTTTCCCAAGATTGGGCAACATGCTCATGCTCAAGTTTCTTAAAATTCATGATTTGATTTCTAAGGGAAATAATTTTTGTGGAGGAAAATACTTAGTGATAAAAGCATCTTTGCACTTGTCCCAAGAATCAATACTATTTCGTGGCAAAGATGACAACCAAATTTTTGCACGATCACACAAAGAAAAAGCAAATAATTTCAATTTCACAATATCATTGTCCACATATTTTTTCTTTTGCATATCACATCCTCATTAGGAGTACCAGAAAATTGCTCTTCCATAACAAGATTCAAGAAAGCGACAATAATATCATAAGACTCCGCACTAGCGGCGAGAGGAGCAATCAAAGTACTAATAAAATCATTATTATTAGTATTGAAAAAATCAGACAATTTGGTATTTTTCTTGAGACATCATGACTACGCAAACAAGAACGCAAGAAAACAAAAGATCGAACGAGAAAAAGGCAAATAGAAAGAAGGCAAATAAAAAGGGAAATATTTTTGTGTTTTGTAAAAAAATGTTTTAGAAGTGGGGGAGATGAAAACAAGAGGCAAATGGCAAATAAGTAATTGCAAGGAGATGAGAGTTTATGCATAGGAACCTGATAGATGTTGATGATGTCTCCCCAGCAACGACGCTAGAAATTGGCAAGTTAATGGGAGACTACCTTGACTTGATCCTCCCCAGCAACGGCACCAGAAATTCTTCCTGATTGCTTGTATCTGCATTGGTAAGTCCCCGAAGAGGAGAGGATGATGCAGCACATCAACGTAAGTATTTCCCTCAATTATGAAACCAAGGTTATCAATCCAGCAGGAGAACCAAGCAACACTATCTAAATAGTACCTACACACAAACCACAAAAACTTGCAACCCAACGCGTAAGAGGGGTTGTCAATCCCTCCTCGGTATTGAGATAGATTAAATGGTATGAGATTTGATAAATAGATCTAACAAAAACATAAAATAAAATAAGTAAAGAAAAAGTGCAGCAACGTATTTTTGGATAAATAGATCTGAAAATAATATGATAGAAAATAGACCCGGGGGTCGTAGATTTCACTATAGGATTCTCTCGAGAAAATAGCATACGGTGGGTAAACAAATTACTGTTGGGCAATTGACAGAAAAGCAAATAATTATGAAGATATCCAAGGCAATGATCATGTATATAGGCATCACATCGAAGATTAGTAGAATGACTCCTACCCGCATCTACTACTATTACTCAACACATCGACCGCTATCCAGCATGCATCTAATGTATTAAGTTCATGGAGAAATGGAGTATTGCAATAAGAATGATGACATGATGTAGACAAGATCTATTCATGCAGGAATAGACCCCATCTTTTTATCCTTAATAGCAACGATGCCTGCATGTCATGTCTCTTTCTGTCACTGAGATTGAGTACCGCAAGATCTAACCCATCATAAAGCACCTCTTCCCATTGCAAGAAAAAAGAATCTAGTTGGCCAAACCAAACTAAAGTTTCGGAGAAGAAATACGAGGCTTTAAAGATCATACATAAAAGAGTTCCGCAAAGACTCAAATAATATTCATGGATATATCTGATCCCAACGAACACACCGCAAAAAGTCATTACATCGAATAGATCTCCAAGAACATCGAGGAGAACTTTGTATTGAAGATCAAAAAGAGAGAAGAAGCCATCTAGCTACTACCTACGGACCCATAGGTCTATGGTAAACTACTCATGCATCATCGGAGGGGCAAGGGTGACGATGAAGAACCCCTCCGTGATCGTTGACCCCTCCGGCAGAGTACCGGAGAAGGCCTCTAGATTGGATATCGTGGTTCTGGAACTTGCGGCGGCTGGAATTGTGTTTCATCGACTCCCTTAGGGTTTTGGGATTTTAGAGTATTATTTATAGTGCTGAAGGTTGGTGGAAAAGCCTTATGTGGGCCCCACTACCCACCATGGGGCGCCTGGGGCCTCTGGTGCACCCTGGTGCCTAGTGGGCCCCACGGGCCTCCTCGGGTGCACCTTCTTGGCCTCATGGGTGTCTTCTGGGCAGAAAACAAATTTCGAAAAAGTTTTGTGGCATTTGGACTCCGTTTGGTATTGATTTTCTGCGAAGTAAAAAAAGCAAAAAAATAGCAACCGGCACTGGGCACTATGTCAATAGGTTAGTCCCATAAAATGATATAAAGTTGCTAGTAAATGAGTATAAAACATCCAAGAATGATAGTTTAATAGCATGGAAGAATAAAAAATTATAGATACATTGGAGACGTATCAATGTTCTACCAACCCTTTTCTGAGGTATCTTCTTGGTGAAGTAGTTGTTCTTGTTTGGAAAGGACTTGGCTTTGTCTTTGTGAATGAGCTTTCCACCATTGTCCTCTATTTTCTGATAGGGACAATCGACCACAAAGTGACTCACATTACCGCAATTGCAGCAAGTCCTCACTCGTTGCTTGTTCTTTGAACCACTTGAGTTGTTCTTGGTGAAGTTGGGCCTTGAATTCCTCTTGTTGCCCCAAAATTACCTTCATGTAAGAGCCATGTGCTCGTGGTAAGCATATTTGGTGTCTTCGGGACAACACTACTCTTATTCATCCTCTTCTTCTTCTGAAATGGCCTTGGCCTTCAAGGCCAGGTTGGGTGAGGCTTTCTTTGACAGGACACGAGCTAGAGCATTGTCGGCGGTCTTGTTCATAATGTTCATGTCAATGAACTCGTCGACACTTCACTTGAAGACAAGGTGTGAAAATCCGGCCTTTGACGAATCATGGAGGACATGGCCTTGTTGAATGGCATGATTGCCTTGAGAAACTTGCGCTTGATCCAATTGCATCCGTATCCTAGCTCCCATGATCTTGGAGAGCGACCGATAGAGTTGTCACCCTCCGATAGAGATCACGAGGATCCTCATATTCCATCATCACAAATTCATCGGCCTCATCAAGAACCACTTCAAGGTTGGACTGTTGGATGTTGAGCTCCCCTTGTACAAAGATATGATGTGTTCGCAACAATCCTTTGCATGGGAGAAGGGACACAAGTGAGATAGATCTTCAGGAGGCACCACGGCTTGGAGGATGAATAATGCAGAGTGATTGTATTGATTGTCCGCCTCTTCTCTTGAGTGAGGTTGTTTGGATCATGCGGGTAGAAGCCTTGCTCGATGATTCTCTAAAGATTAGTTGAGCTGTGATTCAAATGAGACATGATGCGAAAAAACCAATTAGCAAAATCACCCTTTACAAGCTTAGGAGGAGGACCAACGTTGTTAATGTGTGATGTAGGGATCGTTCCTCTATAGATCGGGGGAGGGGGAACTGAGGCAAAGTTTCCCGTGCCATTCTAGTTTTGATGGGAGGAGGTATGAGTACGTACCTTTAGTTGCTTCCTTGCCGGAATTGGCCTCCGACTCCGATCTGGTGGGATTAACCACAAGTAACGGATCGGGAGGAGTTTTCAACCCCTCAAGTAATTCCTTGAGCATGGACTTGACCTCGGCCATCATAGATGTCTTAAGTGAAGTCATAGTTTTCAACCCCTCAAATAGGTTGTCTAGATATGCAACTAGGTGAGCAACCTATATGATGCTAGCAACACAAGTAACACAAGCAAGCAAAGGATACAACACAAGTAAAGCAAGCACAAAGTAAAGGAGAGAGATAACCACAAGTGGAGACGGTGGAGCCGAGGATGTGTTACCGAAGTTCCTTCCCTTTGAGAGGAAGTACATCTCCGTTGGAGCAGTGTGGAGGCACAATGCTCCCGAAGAAGCCACTAGGGCCACTGTATTCTCCTCACACCCTCACACAATGCGATATGCCATGATTCCACAAGAGGTGCCCTTGAAGGCGGCGACCGGACCTTTACAGACAAGGTTGGGGATATCTCCACGACTGAATTGGAGGCTCCCAACAACACTACGAAGCTTCGTCACAATGGAATGTGGCTCCAAGGTGACGTTAATCGACTAGGGTGCTCAAATACCCAAGAGTAACAAGATCCGCAAGGGAATAGTGGGGGGAATTAAATTTCTCTAGGTGGAAGTGTAGATCGGGGCCTTCTCTACCAATCCCTAGAAAATCAACAAGTTTGATTGGCTAGGTAGAGAGATCGGGCAAAAATGAGCTTTTGGAGCAACAATGGAGTTAGGGTAGGAAGAGGTAAATCTTCTTGGGGAAGAAGACCCCCTTTTATAGTGGGGAACAAATCCAACCGTTATGCACTCCTTAGCCCGCACACAAGCAGTACTACCGCTCCAGGAGCGGTACTACCACCCAAGCGGTAGACACCGATAGTAAGTGGAATGGCACGGGGCCAGGAGCTAGTAGTGCCGCCGGAGCGGTACTACTGCTCTCTCCAGCGGTACTACCGCTGGAGTTGCAATGCTACATGGCATAGGTGAAGGACTTTTGGTAGAACGACCACAACGGTACTACCGGCCAAGGGGCGGTACTACCGCTTAGTGCCAGACTACCACCTCCTACAGCCGCTGAGAAAAATAGAGGCCTGAGGGGAGAGCAGAGCACCGAGTGGTAGTGGCAGCGGTGGTAGGGGCCGTTCTACCGCCAACAGGCGGTAGTACCGCCTCTACTGCCGCTCCTACTTCCGCTCGTCCTGCTGGGTCAAACGGGGTTCCACGGAAGTGACTGAGGGAGTACTGGATTATGGGGTCCTCGGGCATCCGGGCTATGTAACATGGGCCGGACTGATGGGCCGTGAAGACACAAGATAGAAGGCTTTCCCCCGTGTCTGGATGGGACTCTCCTTTGCGTGGATGGCAAGCCTAGCGTCCAGATGTATAATTTCCTTTCTCTGTAAACCGACTCTGTACAACCCTAGGCCCCTCCGGTGTCTATATAAACCGGAGGGTTTAGTCCGTAGGGGCTATCAGAATTCATATAGGCTAGACATCTAGGGTTTAGCCATTACGATCTCGAGGTAGATCAACTCTTGTAACCCCTATACTCATCAAAGTCAATCAAGCAGGAAGTAGGGTATTACCTCCATCAAGAGGGCCCGAACCTGGGTAAACATCGTGTCCCCTTTGTCTCTTAATACCCTTGATCCTCAGACACAGTTCGGGACCCCCTACCCGAGATCAGTCGGTTTTAACACCGACATTGGTGCTTTCATTGAGAGTGCACTATGCCGTCAACGGTGGGATCGATGGCTCGCCTTGTCGTTAACGACAACATCACCTCTGGAGAGACCCTAGCTCCGGGACAGCTCCTCTAGCTCGGTGGTTTCACCATGGGCGCCCGTACAGCCTTTAAGCCAAGGGCAGCCCTCAAAATCACTAAACATCGTCTTCGTGTAGGCCTCGAATACCCCGAAAAGATGGATCCAGCAGATGTGTCGTCTTTAAACGAACTACTTGATCACATCTCCGCCCTGGGAGTTGCAATAGACTACAATCGGATTGGGCTTAAACCCGATCAGAGGGAAATCAGTTCCCCGCCGATCACTCATATGGTAGCGGTTGTGGAGGAACAGGCCAATGATACTTCTCCCCCTAAGTTGAGAACAAGCTATGTTTGGATTTCTGAGTCCCATGAGCCGGATACCCATCTTCGGGAAGAGACCTCATGTCCTCCGAACATAGAACCGGGCATTGAGCCCGAAGACTGCCAGGACGCTACGGACCCTGGATCGCTGACTTCGCAAATTCTTCAAATTCCAGATGCAATGATGGGTCAGGATTCGGATTTTAGCCCGCCCGCCCACCACATGCAATATTCCCCAAACAACTCAGGTCCTCCAGACATATGCGACCTAATGTACGTGCGGCAACAACCTGAGGAAATAGTCCATCACTTTTGGGCCAGGTTCCTCCTTGTCAAAAACAAGATCAAGGACTGCCGTGATGATGACGCGGTTTCGATATTTTGCCGCAATTGCATGGACGAGGGAATCCTTAACGCCCTCAAACGCCGCTGCATATCGCACTTTTCAGATCTGGCACACATCGTACAGAAGTATAGTGCAATGGAAAGCACCTGGAAGGCACAGACAGCCCGGTGGGAACCTCCGGCCTTCAAGCAACCCACCGGACGGATAAAAAGGATGCACCCCTACGAGGCACCTGATCATCAATCCACGGACAAAAAAGTGAGGTGGGATCGATGGCTCGCCTTGTCGTTAACGACAACATCACCTCTGGAGAGACCCTAGCTCCGGGACAGCTCCTCTAGCTCGGCGGTTTCACCATGGGCGCCCGTACGGCCTTTAAGCCAAGGGCAGCCCTCAAAATCGCTAAACATCGTCTTTGCGTAGGCCTCGAATACCCCAAAAAGATGGATCCAGCAGATGTGTCATCTTTAAATGAACTACTTGATCACATCGCCGCCCTGGGAGTAGCAATAGACTACAATCGGATTGGGCTTAAACCCGATCAGAGGGAAATCAGGTCCCCGCTGATCACTCATATGGTAGCGGTTGTGGAGGAACAGGCCAATGATACTTCTCCCCCTAAGTTGAGAACAAGCTATGTTTGGATTTCCGAGTCCCATGAGTCGGATACCCATCTTTGGGAAGAGACCTCATGTCCTCCGAACATAGAACCGGGCATTGAGCCCAAAGACTGCCAGGACGCTCCGGACCCTGGATCGGTGACTTTGCAAATTCTTCAAATTCCAGATGCAATGATGGGTCAGGATTCGGATTTTAGCCCGCCCGCCCACCACATGCAATATTCCCCAAACAACTCAGGTCCTCCAGACATATGCGACCTAATGTACGTGCGGCAACAACCTGAGGAAATAGTCCATCACTTTTGGGCCAGGTTCCTCCTTGTCAAAAACAAGATCAAGGACTGCCGTGATGATGACGCGGTTTCGATATTTTGCCGCAATTGCACGGACGAGGGAATCCTTAACGCCCTCAAACACTGCTGCATATCGCACTTTTCAGATCTGGCACACATCGTACAGAAGTATAGTGCAATGGAAAGCACCTGGAAGGCACAGACAGCCCGGTGGGAACCTCCGGCCTTCAAGCAACCCACCGGACGGATAAAAAGGATGCACCCCTATGAGGCACCTGATCATCAATCCACGGACAAAAAAGTGAAGCCCTTTACGGGACACAGAACAGTCCTCAACGACCTGCTCAATAAACCGTGTCAAATACACACAATGCCAAACACTGAACCAACACATAGCCTACGGGCATGTTGGGTACTCCGGCAGGTGGCTAAGAGCAGTGAGGCCATCCTCACCAGCATTCCCCTAGAGAGGCACTCCTCGGAAAATGCGGATCCCAAATTTTTTACGGTCTTCGAGACCTTTTCTTCCAACAACCAGCACAAGAGGGCACTGCGTGACCTTGCCGAACTCAATCAGGTAGCCGCAGTAAATCCTTGGAATGACATGGCGATAACTTTCACCACCGATGACGAGCCAAGGGCCAGATCAGTCCGAGCACCAGCCGCTTTGGTCTTAAACCCAATAGTAGACGGCTTTTAGCTCATAAAAGTACTCATGGATGGTGGTAGTGGATTAAACCTCATCTACGAAGATACACTCTAAAAAATGCAGATGGACAAAAGTCGCATTGAGCAAAGCGGCACCACTTTCCGAGGCATCATCCCCATTCGAGAAGCAATAAGCTCAGGGAGAATCAAACTCGACGTCGTATTCGGCACGCCGAAAAACTATATGTCCGAAGAGTTACTCTTCCACGTGGCACCTTTCCACAGCGGATATCACGCCCTGTTAGGGCGAGAAGCATTCATCCGCTTTCAAGCTATACCTCATCACGGGTGCATGAAGCTCAAAATGCCAGGGCCCAACGGAGTTATCACTATCACCAGTGATCCGGACATAGCATTCCGCACCAAAAACAAAACCACATCCCGCGCCCTCGAGGCTTTATCCGAGGCCCTCGCGGCCGAGGAACTGACCACTCTGCGCTCTATAGTGGACAGGGATGACGTAATCCTCGACAAGAGGCCAAAATCCACTTCTTTCAAACCAGCAGACGAAATAGTTAAAATTCAAGTGCACCCGACGGATCCTAACAAAACAGCCTTCATCAGAGCACAGTTGGATCCGGTGGTCCACGTCGCTTTGCGAGCATTCTTGCGCGAAAACTGGGACATCTTCGCTTGGCATCCTTCGGATATGCCAGGAATCCCGCACACACTGGCCGAACACATCCTCAACATAAGAAAGGGGTTCAAACCAGTCAAGCAGAAGCTGCGACGATTCTCCGAACCCAAACGACAAGCCATGGGGGAGGAGCTGGCCAAGCTACTTGAAGCCGGGTTCATTAGAGAAATCAAACACCCGGATTGGCTGGCAAACATGGTCATGGTACCAAAGAAGGACAAATCTTGCTGCCTTTGTGTCGATTTCAAGGACCTCAATAAGGCTTGCCCTAAGGACCCCTTCCCACTACCTCACATCGACCAAATCATCGACGCAACGGCAGGACATGACTCATTGTGTATTTGTGTTTCCTCGACACATACTCCATATATCATCAAATCAAGATGAAGGAGTCCGACCAAGCTGCGACAATATTCATTACCCCCTATGGGCCTTTCTGCTTCAACAATATGCCTTTTGGGCTCAAAAATGCTGGTGCCACTTACCAACGCATGATTCAAACATGTCTAGAAAAGCAAATTGACAAGACAATGGAGGCCTACGTAGACGACGTCGTCATCAAGACCAAACATGTTGAATCATTGGTGGATGATCTAAGACTCACATTTGACAACCTCCAGACATACGATATCCGACTCAATCCGGAAAATGTCTCTTCGGCGTCCCAGCCGGAAAACTGCTCGGGTTCATCGTGTCCAATAGAGGAATTGAAGCAAACCCAGCAAAAGTCCGAGCCTTGTCACAGTTGGCAACGCCAATAGACTTAAAGCAAGTCCAAAAACTAGCGGGGTGTGTGGCAGCATTGAGCCGCTTTATCTCCAGACTAGGAGAAAAGGCACTACCACTTTATCGCCTGCTCCGACATACCAACCACTTTGAGTGGACAGATGTGGCAACAGCCGGGTTGGAAGAAATAGAAACCTTGTTAGCAAGCAACCCAATCCTTGCCGCACCAAACGTTGGCGAGCCTATGTTGCTCTACATATCTGCAACTCACCAGGTGGTAAGCGTTGTGCTCGTCGTCGAACGAGAGGAAGAGGGACACAAATTCCCACTCCAAAAACCAGTATACTATGTATCGGCGGTCCTTACACCATGCAAATCCCGATACCCGCACTATCAAAAGATAGCCTATGCGGTCTTCATGGCATCTCGGAAGCTGCGGCACTACTTTCAAGAGTGCTTGATCACGGTGGCTTCTGAAGTTCCACTCAACGACATCATAAGCAACCGAGACGCCACCGGGCGCATAGCCAAATGGGCTATCGAACTCTTACCATTTTAAATAACATACAAGCCACGCCGAGCTATTAAATCTCAGGTGTTGGCTGACTTCGTCGCCGATGGACAGAAGCCGAGCTCCCTAAAGAGTACAACACATACTCCAACTGGGTGATGTACTTCGACGGCTCTAAAATGTTAGCCGGATTGGGGGCTGGTGTCATCCTAACATCCCCTACAGGGGACACGGTCCATTATCTATTACCAATCATGTATATGGACTCCAATAATGCGGCCGAATATGAAGCACTACTGCATGGACTTCGGATGGCCATTTCTATGGGCATACAATGCCTTGGGGTGCGTGGGGATTTGAACCTCGCGATATCTCAAATAAATGGAGAATTCGATGCAAAAGATCTGAAGATGGTGGCCTACCGCAACGCCGTACTCAAAATATCAGCTCGGTTTGAGGGGCTTGAGTTTCACCATGTGGCTCTAGACAGTAATCAGGCAGCGGACATCCTTGCTCGAATGGGCGCTAAACGCAACCCCGTCCCGCCTAACACCTTTGTGGAAAGGCTCTTCAAGCCATCCGTGGTATGGCAGGACGAGAGCGGAAATACAAGTCCGGCGCCGATCACACCCCCGGAGGCCAAACACGATTCCGATATCATCGGGGCTCGGGCACTGAACCAACGCCTTCCGCCCATGTAATCATGGCGGTTATTGCTCCATGGACCGAACCCTTCTTAGCCTAGCTTAATAGGCAGGAGCTCCTTGATGACCAGAATGAGGCCCGTTGCATAGTTCGACGCTCCAAAGCCTACAAAAAAATCATGAAGGAGAGCTCTACAAGAAGAGCACTACTGAAGTCCTTCAAAGATGTATCTCCGAAGAGGAGGGGCGACAGCTCTTGGCCGAAATACACGCTGGCCTCGGCGGCCATCACGCCGCAGCTCGGGCCCTGGTAAGCAAAACCTTCTGTACATGCTTCTTTTGGCCCACGGCCCGAGCAGATGCACAGGCCTTGTAATGCCAATCAAAGCCATATGCCGCCCACTGCCCTAAGAACTATCTCCATTACCTGGCCTTTTGCGGTCTGGGGGCTAGATATGGTCGGACCCCTTAAAGGGGGAAGCCATAAGAAGAAATACCTACTGGTCATGGTGGATAAATTCACTAAATGGATAGAGGCCAAACCAGTAAAAACAGCTGAAGTCGGACCAGTGATAGATTTCATATCCGGCGTCATACACCGTTATGGTGTCCCGCACAACATTATCACTGACAACGGTTCTAATTTCACAGCCGATGAGGTAAAAAATTGGTGTGCTAACCTGGGCATCAAGCTCGACTACGCCTCCGTATATCATCCTCAAACAAATGGTCAAGTCGAGCGGGCCAATGGCCTGATAATGAGCGGCATCAAACCCAGACTAGTGCGATCCCTAAAGGATTCGGATAAACACTGGGTCGAGGAACTCGATTCCGTACTCTGGGGTTGCGGACCACGCCCAACCGCACGACCGGATATACACCATTCTTCATGGTGTACGGTGCAGAGGTTGTCTTACCCTACGACATTATTCATGATTCACCTCGAGTGCGCATGTATGAAGAGAGAGAAGTCGAGCTCGACCGGCAGGATGACCTAGATGGCCTGGAGGAGGAGCGCGATGTCGCAAAAGCTCGTTCCGCATTCTATCAACGACAAGCTCGAAGATACCAAAGCAGAGAAGTGCGGGCAAAGACTTATAACGTCAGTGAGCTCGTTTTACGCCTCCCAGAGAATAAAAAGGACAAACTTAAACCAAAATGGGAAGGTCCCTTCATTATAGATGAAGTTCTCACTGGAGGAGCCTACCGCCTTTGTAATGCATCGAGTAATCGCTTAGAGCCAAACCCTTGGAACACTGCCCGGCTCCGAAGATTCTATGCATATATCCGACCATGCTCCTTATTCGTTCTTTTGTCTCCTTTTCAATTTTTATTTTTTCCTTCCCTTTCTCATTTTTATACGTTTCCCATGGCATGTTTGGATAAGCCAGACACTTGAGGAGTACACTGATCGCTCTCTGACTATAGCGCCAGAAAAGCTCTTGTCTACTAGGACTAGGTCGGCATTTCCCCAAAGAGGAAGGGATGATGCAGCACAGCGACGGTAGGTATTTCCCTCAGTGAAGAAACCAAGGTTATCGAACCAGTAGGAGAACCAAGCAACACAACCTAAAAAACACCTGCACACAAATAACAATACCTCGCAACCCGATGTGTTAAAGGGGTTGTCAATCCCTTTCGGGTAACGATGCTAGAAATTTGTAGTAGATTGAAATAATAGATCGCAAATAAAATAAAGTGCAGCAAAGTATTTTTTGTATTTTTGGTTTAATAGATCTGAATAAAAATGCAAAGGAAAAGTAGATCGCAAGCAAATATATGAGAAAGAATACCCGGGGGCCGTAGGTTTCACTAGTGGCTTCTCTCGATAAAGATAGCAAATGGTGGGTAAAAAAATTACTGTTGGGCAATTGATAGAACCTCAAATAACTATGACGATATCCAGGCAATGATCATTACATAGGCATCACGTCCAAGATTAGTAGACCGACTCCTGCCTGCATCTACTACTATTACTCCATACATCAACTGCTATCCAGCATGCATCTAGTGTATTAAGTTCATGGAAAAACAGAGTAATGCAATAAGAACGATGACATGATGTAGACAAGATCCGTTTATCTATTGTGTAGATATAGATCCCATCTTTTTATCCTTAGTAGCAACGATACATATGTGTTGTTTCCCTTTCTGTCACTGGGATCAAGCACTAAGATTGAACCCACTACCGGGCACCTCTTCCCATTGCATGATAAATAGATCAGGTTTGCCAAACAAACCCCAAATATCGGAGAAGAAATACGAGGCTATAAGAGATCATGCATATAAGAGATCAAATAAACTCAAATAACTTTCATGGATATAAAAAGATATGACTGATCATAAACTCAAAGTTCATCAGATCCCAACAAACACACCGCAAAAAGAGTTACATCATATGGATCTCCAAGAGACCATTGTATTAGAATTCAGCGAGAGAGAGAAAGCCATCTAGCTACTAACTACGGACCCGAAGGTCTACAAAGAACTACTCACGCATCATCGGAGAGGCACCTAATGGAGGTGGTGAACCCCATCCGAGATGGTGTCTAGATTGGATCTGGTGGTTCTGGACTCTACGGCGGCTGGATGCATATTTCATCGACGCTTCTAGGGTTCTGGTATTTTTGGGGTATTTATAGAGCAAAGAGGCGGCCCGGGGGGCACCCATGGTGGGCACAACCCACCAGGGCGTGCCTGGGCCTCCTGGCGCGCCCTGGTGGGTTGTCCCCTCCTCGGGAGTCCCCCCAGGTGCAACCAGGGCCCAACATCTTCCATCCGGCCCATAAAAAATCATCGTGGAGTTTCGTGGCATTTAGACTCTGTCTGGTATTGATTTTCTGCAATGTTAAAAACATGGAAAAAAACAGCAATTGGCACTTGGCACTATGTCAATAGGTTAGTACCAAAAAATGATATAAAATGACAATAAAATGATTATAAAACATCCAAGATTGATAAATAAACAGCATGGAACAATCAAAAATTATAGATACGTTGGAGACGTATCATGCACATCCTTAAATGTACACACCCCACCATGACTGGGGGATTTTGTAAGTAGAAGCTTATTATTATACCACGCCTAGAGCTCAAAACAAAAGTGTCGTTTGAGGATATATATCCTTTTTGCCATTATATGCACCTCTATGACTTAAGTTTTTGCCAAGCTGGGTTGCCTTATTCCTGTGCTTATGCCCTACGTTCCCGATTGTTCGGCTAGGGCATAAAGGGAGCACCTCTGCGATTGTTACAACCGGGTTATCCGGACATGTACCTACGACGGGTGAAGCCGAAAGCTAGCGTTCTTAAGGAAATAATTGGTCGGCACTAAAACGACAGATCATTGCCGCATTGCAACCATTTCAAGCATTGTGAGTCAATTTTCCGCACTACAGACCGCACGCCCCGGCATGTGTAATTATTAAATGCTAGCCCAAGGAAAGGAACCCTTAACGAAACTATTTTCCTTGGAAGATGTTTCTTACATACGTAATATAACATACATCCCAAACTCGAATTTTTTGTCTATTCGAGCACAATGACTGGGTTGCCTGGTTTCCCGATAGATACTCCTTTTTTGTCTTAAGTATCTGGAAACACTCCACCATTTTGGTTCGGAGGTTAAAGCCAAAAGCCTGCGATGACAAAATCATTTCACATGTTCGGATCTAACCAAAGGTTGACCATAAATACAAATTGATACATTCAGCCAAAAATCTATTCCTTCTCTAGGCCGTCTATAAGGCTGTCTAGTCTAGAGTCTTCCTGCGAATATTTCGCATCGGTCATTACTTGATCATAGACCAGATTTAAAGGGATTTCCTTCCCATCTAGTCCATGTGGTCCTACTCGGGCCATATGATTTGGGTCCAGCTTCGTGAAGCGTGTCTTCACCATGGCCCAGGCTTCTCGTGCACCTTCACGGCAGGCTGATGTCTTCCATAGCTCGAATTGGCGTCGGGCACCTTTGAACAGGTTTGCCGGACCCTCCATACTTTCTGGAGGGGTGTCAGATGGCCATAACACCTTCACCATGCTCCTCATGGCCTTCCGGGCCCGAGCATGCACGACGGACAACTCCTTTAGCATGTCGCCTTGAAACCCGGACACTTCCTCCTCTGGTCGACCAGTCAACAGACCTGCCGCAACAAGTTCATGGTATTCCGCATTATGGATTGGACGTGAAGTACCTATGGTGGTTCTAAACATGAGGGGAAGACATACCGAACATTCCGCCCTTCAGCTTTTCATTTTCCTTCTGAGCGGCTGATAGCTGAGCCTTCAAGCTCTCTATCTCTTCGGACTGTTTGTCCTTTTCCTTTCCAAGCTCTTTCTCCCTCGATGCGCCCTTTGCGGTCTCCTTCAAAACCGCTAGTTCGGCGGTAACTGCACTCAGTTGCGTCTGGTTTGTGCTCAGCTCCTGAGCCAGCATAGTGTTCTTTTCTTGCAGAACCTGCACAAATTATCGATCATTAAAACAGTTTTACTTCACCGTTTCAAGTCTCGGGGGCTACTGGCATACGACCATGCAAAATTGTGTCAAATTTTACCTGTATTTTGCTTGAGAACAGCTGAATAACTCCGGCAAGGCCGTCTCGAGCGGCTTGGATATATGCATCTGTCGAACTCAGTGCGGTAAATTCTTGTTCGGACAAGACCGGAGCATGCATCCCTTCTTTCAAGCGACAGTGATTCATCACACTCTCCACTTCCGAATTCGTGACCGACACGTCATCTGAATCCTCTTGAGGAGGCGGAATGGGCGCGGCATTTGCTTGCGTCCTAGCTGACGAGTCCGGCACCGGATTAGTGGACATTTGGCTAATTAGGCGGTTTCCCACCGTTTGTCACGTACTCCTCCTAAAAATAAAAGACAAAAGGGGGAGACTCTTAACAATCTACACTCATGCCTAGGCATGCATTAAGTATACATACCTCTTGGAAGACTGTGAGGTCTCCGCAGTACTCCTGGTCCCTTTTCGTTTTGAACGACGGCCTTACGTGGGGGCCGCCATCGAGATACGGTCCCTGGAGCACCGATCCTGTTAAAATCCAGATCAGTACAACAGGAACGGATACAAATGAGGATCTCTTCTTAAGAAGCCTCAGGGTACTCACAATGCAGAATGGGTAAATGCGAGGGTAGTCAGCGATGATGGCTACTTCCGAACCATCAAGGCTCGCCTGATAGAATACCCCATCGTCGAAAGCCAGGATCTTCATCACGATTATGATCCTCCGGTTGGGGAGCAGGACAGTAGACGTCCTCGGTCATCCTCCTCCATGTCTAGTTGGTGGCAACAAAGAATACATTCGGTCAGTGTCTGCAATGCACTGAAATAAGCACAGAACGACGAGATCTTACCCATTCAATAGGGGTGTACATGGAATAGGCCTCCCGGCAGTTTAACTGGAGAAAATCTTCTTTTTCACCCTTGTACAAATCGGCCAAAATTGATGCCAGTTTGGCTGGGGTATCCGGACCCTGCTGCCTGTAATGGGATGCGTCGTCCTCTCCATTATAACACCATAAAGGAGTTACTCTGGATTGAAGAGGCTGCACACACCTCTTTATTGCGATCGCCATGACTTCAACTATTGATAGTTTGGAATGGGCCAGCAATCTGACCTTGCTGACCAACCTCTGTATCTTAGCACTGTCCTCTTCTTTGGGGCCTTGGGGACGCCAGTTGAGGCGCTTCTTTAGAGGAGCGCTGGAAAATTCAAGAAGACCACACCTGACTGGATCCGGCAGCAGAACGTCATCCATGTCGAACCATTCCGACGACCACTGTGGGTATGCTTCTTTGGGAGTTCCTACGAGGTATCCGGATCCGGCTGTACGCCATACTTCGGCGCCACCCACCTCAAATATGGAACCTCCTCGGTGGCGGGGAACGAGACAGAAGAACTTCCTCCATAATTCAAAATGGGCCTCAATGCCCAAAAATAGCTCGCAGAGGGCAACAAAGTCTGAGATGTGGAAAATCAAACCGGGGGTGAGGTTGTGCAGTTGGATGCAGTAAAATCCAAATAACCCCCTGAGAAAGGGATGGATTGGAAATCCTAGGCCCCGCAACAGGAATGGGATGAAGCACACCCTCTCCTCCTTATTCGGGTTGGGGAAATTCTTAGCCATTGTGTCGTTGCCTACTGAATACAATCCCGCTCGAATGGAGACTAGATCCGCGAGGGGGAGGTAGCCTTGCGTTTGGAGCCGGCTTAACTGAAGATGAGGCATGGAGCAACTCTGCGAATCACCCTCTTGAGGGCCGTGGGGCGCGAAGAAGAGCATGGGGCGCTCGTCATGATGGAAGGCTTTGCTCATGGCTAAACTTGGCGGTTTTTCTTTTGCGCGATGTGAGATGCCATTTGGAGATCTATATCTCCTTATATAGGTGCCATCCGAGCATAGCGAAGGACTTATTTGCAAAAAAAGCATGGACCGTTCATATTCACTCAGCGCACGGAAATCGAAGCATCGGCAGGGGGAATCGTAAAGGGCATCAAGATTATCACCAGATTGTCATCGGCCCAGATTATAGTGAAGAACCTGCCTTGCAAAGCCGAAGACATGAACCAAATACTACGTCGTCATTGAAGGCAAGTTCGGGGGCTACTAAGGGAGTCCTGGATTATGGGGTCCTCGCGCGTCCGGGCTATGTAACATGGGCCAAACTGATGGGCCATGAAGACACAAGATAGAAGGCTTTCCCCCGTGTCCGGATGGGACTCTCCTTTGCGTGGATGGCAAGCCTAGTGTCCGAGTGTATAATTTCCTTTCTCTGTAAACCGACTCTGTACAACCCTAGGCCCCTCTGGTGTCTATATAAACTAGAGGGTTTTAGTCCGTAGGGGCTATCAGAATTCATATAGGCTAGACATCTAGGGTTTAGCCATTACGATCTCGAGGTAGATCAACTCTTGTAACCCCTATACTCATCAAAGTCAATCAAGCAGGAAGTAGGGTATTACCTCCATCAAGAGGGACCGAACCTGGGTAAACATCGTGTCCCCTTTGTCTCATGTTACCCTCGATCCTCAGACACACAGTTCCGGACCCCCTACCCGAGATCGGCCGGTTTTGACACCGACAATGACCCAGAGGGACTACTGTAGAACCCGACACAAAAAGTCGAGACCAGTGCAGAGAGTGGTAGTACAAGCGAAACTAGCAGCGGTACTACCTCTAACAAGCGGTACTACTGCTGCCACCCGCGGTACTACCACTTGCAGCTCTCCACAACCTCTTATACAAAACAGAGGGACAATTCCAAAGAAGCGAAAATTTGACAAGGGTGCAATATGAGTGTGTACGTGATGATTCCACCCAAACCTTTCCAAAGCGGACCCCCTCTTGATAGTATAGTTTATCCTACGACTCAAATCCACCGAAAAGAAACGCAGGAAAATAAACCCTCTTCTGTAACAAGCTTTGAGGGGTAGTGTTGAGGATATAAACCTTAGAGTCACCCGCCCGGTGGGGCCGGGTTACTCATAAGGGTCATCACCTGAAGCCCGGCGCCAAGCTTGAAGACGGTGGGCCAAAGATGGGCTTAAGACCTGGAGATGGCTCAAGGCCCGTAGTTACAACCGTCATTATGGTAGAACTTGTAGTGTAAGGCAAGAATAGTTGAGAGTCCGAGCCGGACACTCTTATGAGCCGGCCGGGACTCTGAGAGTTGCTGGGCGTCAACCTCTCTATATAAAGGGACGACCCGGCAGCGGTTTAGGGGCAAGAAAGATCTCGTCGAGAGCCAGGCATAGCAGTTAAAGCTCCCTGGTCATCGAAACTCTAATCAATACCACCTCAACTGGACGTAGGCTTTTACCTTCACCATAAGGGGCCCAACCAGTATAAACCCTCGTGTTCCTTGTCCCGTTTAACCCCTTCAAGCTTCCTAGCGGCGATGGCTCCATGACTAAGTCCTAGCTTGAGGACATCTGCCGTGACAATTCCACGACAGTTGGCGCCCACCGTGGGGCCAGCGCACGGTGGATTTGAGTTCTTGAAGGGCAGCTTCGAAGGGCTCAAGGGATACGGTGTGGGCTGGATGACCAAGAGTCGTCGCGGCAAGCTCTACATCGACGATGCAAACTGGGGCCCCGACGCCGGCTCAATTGAGTACGGATACCGGGTCCCCTTCGGCGGAATTCATGTTTTCATTGGCAAGATTGGTGAGCCGGATCTCTGCGCCGATCTCATCGAGACGGCTCAGCGCGCACGACCCGCCCGGGCCCTGCCTGCCTTGAAGCATGCTTTTGTGGGATGTATCCATGGAGGGCTCTCTGATGGATCTGGATCTGGTGATGAGACGGCCGCCGGCTCTGACGGCGAGTCGTCTACAGATGAGTCAAACTCGTTGTATCAACTTCAAGATGGCAGGCTCATGGGTTGTTCCGATGGTGACAGTATTCCGGACCCGTTTGAGCTGCCGAGCCGGGTTGGAATCTTCATGGCCGGTGCGCAGCCTGTTCAGAACCCTGCTGCTGGGGCGGGAAACCCGGTGCCCTCGCCGGCTCAGGTGCTGATGGATCTCAAGGACAAGATGACGGCCCTGTTGACCGCCGCGGTGGACCCGGCGGATCAAGCTCAGCATGACGCGGAGGTGGCGCAGTTAAAATTAGATCTAGTGAAAGCCAAGGAGGATCTGGCAGCGGAAGGGATCAGGATGGCTGCGGAAAGGGTGGCTCTCGACACCCAAACTCAGTTGATTCAGGCGCAGTCCTTCCGGCTCACGATGGATCAGAACGCGTCCAATGAGGCATCAAAAGGCCCAATCTCGACTCCCTCCGGTCTACGATCCTCGAAACCTCTTCAACACGCCAGGTGCAGGGTCTAGTAACCCGCCAAGGATCATAGTGCCAGGGTCTGGGACCCCTGTTCAGCCACAAGTGATGGGGCCTCCCCGGGTGAACCCTGCCCCGCCTCAGTATGTGCCAATACCACCGGGTCATTATGCTAACCCGCTGGAGAACATGGTCGCCGCAGCAGCACGGCTGGCGGCCCTCCCAATCGACGGCGACTCTCCAATGGCTATTAAAACCCGCCGAGTCAGAGAACTCCTTCAGACAGCGCTGGCGCAGCAAGAGGCGTACTCTTACAGCCGGGACAGGATCCACTCGACCCCTCGCCCAGGCCAGAGCCCAAGTTATAGCAGACACATGGTCTCAGCGACCGGCTCAAGTAATGTCCGACGCCATGACCCGCCCCCTGGCCATGGCCCGGCTCATAACGGAGCCTTTCACGCAGCAGACCAAGACAGAGCGCGGCAAGAGGCGGAGCAGGTTCCTCAGTTGATGGCTTACCAGACTCCCCCAGCTTATCCGACGACTTCCGTCGACGTGGGTATCCCTACGAGGACTGGAGGTGTCCCTTTTTTGGTGCCAGCTCTTCGCAATGAACGTCTACCCAAGGACTTCAAAGGCCCTAGGAAGGTGCCTAATTACACGGCTGACTTACAACCCGGAGCCTGGATCGAAAGTTACGAGATGGCCATGGAACTGCTGAAGGTCAATGAAGCGGCGATGGCCAAGTACTTCACCATGATGCTAGATGGGACTGCCCGCACTTGGTTGAAAGGGCTACTGCCGAATTCCATCGGATCTTGGGCTGAGCTGAAGGCCCGGTTCATACAAAACTTCAAAGACACCTGTAGGCAGTCTATGTCAATAGTGGATTTGACTAACTGTAAACAGCAGGAGGGGGAGTCTACGACGCATTGGGTTCGCCGGGTCAAAGAGATCATACATTCATCGGATAAGATGGATGCCGGCTCTGCAGTCTTAATGTTGGAGCAAAATTGTCGTTTTCTGCCCCTGAAGATGAAACTCGGGCGGCTTAAGCGCGACTGCAATGATATGGGTACGCTGATGGCGGCTCTCGTCAAAGTACGCCGATTCTGATAGTACCAAGGACCCCGCTTTAGATGATGAAAGGACAGGGAAGGGAAAGAAGAACGGCAATGGCAAGGGTCCTCAGCATAACCCGGGGAACCAAGGAGGTGGCAAGCGTAAAGCCGACGGCAGCCTAGAGTTCGTGGCCAACGCTAGCTCACAGGGTAATAGCCAGAGACGCAAGGGGAGGCCCTCTCCCCGAGCTGGCGGGTCAGGCCCGACGCTGGAGCAGCTGTTGAATGAGCCCTGTCCAAGGCATGGCTCTAGAGAGAAGCCAGCTACTCATCTATGGAAGGATTGTGCAATCATGAAGGCCTTTAAGAATTCCAAGGCCTTTAACGGCAACAATGGCCCGGGCGGTGGCTCAGGCGCCGGCGGCTTTCATGGCCCGGGCGGCGGCTCAAATTCTAATCCTCAGAACGGTCAAGGGGGCTTTAATCAGCAGTCTGGCCAGGGTCATCAACAGCAGCAGGGGGTTACCAGACCAATCCAAAGCAGCTTAGCGGTGGACAGTATCATGTATTTACCACCAGTCTGTGTAAGCGAGATCAGAAGCTTCATAAGAGGGCTGTGAATGCTGTTGAGCCGGCGGTTCCATGCTATTTAAGATGGTATGAGCAGCCTATCGTGTGGAGTAGGGAGGATCACCCCCCCCCCCCCGGGGTGGATAATCCGGGTCACTTGGCCTTGGTGGTGGCTCCTCAGGTGGGAGGATATAAGTTCACTAAGGTGCTCATGGATGGAGGCAGCAGCATCAACATCCTCTATTATGAGACTTTCCGTCGTATGGGGTTGATTGATAAGAACCTCAGCCAGTCAAACACTATTTTCCATGGTGTGGTACCTGGTAAGTCGGCTTATCCAGTTGGCAAGATCGAGTTGGAAGTGGCCTTTGGAGACGAGCACAACTACAGGGTGGAAAAATTGACCTTTGAGGTGGTCAAGATAAGAAGCCCGTATCATGCCATATTTGGGCGGCCGGCTTACGCCAAGTTCATGGCACGGCCGTGTTACGTATATTTACAGCTCAAGATGCTGGGTCTCAATGGGACCATTACGGTTCATGGCAGCCGGAAGGTGGCCTTGGAGTGTGAGGAAGGCGATGCAGCTTATGCAGAATCTGTTTGTGCAACAGAGGAGTTAAAATTTTACAAGGACAATGTTGACCCAACAGATATGACCTCTCTGAAAAAGCCGACTACGGAGCATGAGCCGGCAATGAAATTTAAGTCGGCTGATGAGACTAAACTTGTTGATTTCGTTCCAGGTGATTCATCTCAGCAGTTTAGCATCAGTGCCAATCTGGATCCAAAATAGGAAAGCGCGCTCATCGAGTTCATCCGTGAGAATAGGGACATTTTTGCATGGAAACCTTCTGACATGCCAGGTGTACCTAGAGAACTCGCTGAGCACACTCTCAATGTTGATCCGAAATTTAAGCCAGTCAGACAATTCCTTCGGCGGTTTAATGAAGAGAGGCGGAAAGCTATTGGTGAAGAGGTGGCCTACCTCTTGGCGGCCGGGTTTATTGTTGAAGTCTTTCACCCAGAGTGGTTAGCTAACCCGGTGCTCGTGCTCAAGAAGAACGGCACCTGGCGGATGTGTGTGGACTACACGGACTTAAACAAGGCGTGTCCGGCTGATCCTTTTGCCCTTCCCCGTATTGATCAAATCATTGATGCAACGGCGGGTTGTGAGCACTTAAGTTTCTTGGATGCTTATTCTAGATATCATCAGATTAAAATGGCAGTGAAGGACCAGGAGAAGACGGCGTTCATCACTCCCTTTGGAGCCTTCTGCTATGTGTTTATGCCCTTTGGACTCAAGAGTGCACAGGCGACTTACCAGCGTTGCGTGCAGAACTGTCTTCATAACCAGATTGGGCGCAATGTTCATGCTTATGTGGATGATATTGTGGTTAAATCCAGGAAGGAGGAAACCTTGATAGATGATCTAAGGGAAACCTTTGATAATCTCCGGGTCTACAAGATGATGCTTAACCCGGCCAAGTGTGTTTTTGGTGTTCCTGCAGGCAAGCTCTTGGGTTTTTTGGTTTCTAACAGAGGCATTGAAGCTAACCCGGAGAAGATCAAGGCCATCACCTCCCTGGCTAAGCCGGCGTGTATAAACGACGTCCAGCGCTTGGCGGGTCGTATCGCTGCTTTAAGCCGGTTTATAAGCCGTTTGGGTGAGAAGGCCATGCCGTTATATCAGTTGATGAAGAAAACTGATGACTTTGTCTGGAATGATGCAGCTAATACTGCTTTTGAGGATTTGAAGAGGCAGCTGGCAGAGCCCCCAGTCCTTGCTGCCCCGGTTGACAAGGAGCCTTTATTGTTGTATGTGGCTGCTAACACACGAGCCGTAAGTGTGGCTGTGGTGGTGGAGCGCAAGGAAGAGGGTAAGGAGCATCCGGTTCAGCGGCCGGTTTATTACGTCAGCGAAGTGCTCATCGAGTCCAAACAGCGGTATCCACATTGGCAGAAGCTTGTTTATGGTGTGTTCATGGCAAGCCGGAAGCTTAAGCATTATTTCCAGGGTCACCCCATCACTGTGGTCAGTTCTGCCCCCCTTGGAGATATCATTCAAAACAGAGAGGCCACGGGGAGAGTGGCTAAGTGGGCTATAGAGCTCGGACCTCATGGTCTGAAATACGTCCCACGCACTGCTGTTAAATCTCAAGCCTTGGTGGATTTCATCAACGATTGGACAGAGTTACAAGTGCCCGAACAAAAGCCTGATAACACATATTGGACTATTCACTTCGATGGGTCCAGGCAATTGGAGGGCTCGGGGGCTGGAGTCGTGTTGGCTTCCCCTAAGGGTGACAAGTTCCATTATGTGATGCAGTTGATGTTTCCTTGCACTAACAATGCGGCTGAGTACGAGGCCTTGCTCCACGGTCTTCGGATGGCTAAGGAGATGAGCTTGAGCCGGGTAAGGTGCTTCGGCGACTCAGATTTGGTGGCTCAACAAGTATCAGGAAAGTGGGACTCCAAGGACCCTCTCATGGCGGCTTATCACCGTGAAGTTGATGCAATTGCTGGGCACTTTCAGGGTTATCAGGTAGAGCACATCGATCGCAGGAAGAACGAGGCGGCTGATGCTTTAAGCCGGCTGGGCTCTCAGCGAAAACCGGTGCCACCCAATATTTTCCTGGACGTCCTGCATAACCCTTCTGTTAAGTTGCCTACAGAGGAAGACTTGGCTGTCCCTGACCCGGAGGCACGGCTGGTGGCGGCTCTCCACATCATCCCGGACTGGACAGTGCCCTATCTGGCTTACATGACCCGGGGAGATTTACCTGAGGATGAAACTTTGGCCAGACAAATAACCCGGCGGTCTAAGTCAATGGTTGTTATCAATGGTGAGCTGCATCGCCGCAGTGTTACGGGAGCGTTCCAGCATTGTGTCTCCCCTGAGGAAGGTCAGGAGATCTTGCGTGAGATTCATGAAGGGGATTGTGGCCATCATGCCGGCTCAAAATCCCTTGTGGCCAAGGCTTTTCGTCATGGTTTTTATTGGCTGACGGCTCATGCTGATGCGGAGGACTTGGTCAGTAAATGTGATGGTTGCCAAAGGTTCTCGCGACGGGCTCATGTGCCGGCTCAGGAGCTGAGGATGATCCCAATTACTTGGCCCTTTGCGGTCTGGGGGCTTGATATGGTTGGGCCTTTTAAAAGGTCCAAGGATAAGAAGACCCACCTCTTGGTGGCAGTTGACAAATTCACAAAGTGGGTTGAAGCAGAGCCAGTTAGCAAGTGTGACGCAGCCACGGCGGTTCAGTTCATGAAAAGGGTGATCTTTCGCTTTGGCTTTCCACACAGCATTATAACTGACAATGGTACCAATCTATCCAAAGGCGCCATGGAGGAGTTTTGTCAACGAGAGCATATTCGACTTGATGTTTCATCAGTGGCTCACCCTCAATCCAATGGTCAAGCTGAGAGGGCTAATCAGGAGATTCTAAAAGGCATCAAGCCCCGGCTTTTGGTCCCTTTACAACGGACGCCGGGTTGTTGGGTGGAGGAGTTACCCTCCGTGTTGTGGAGCATCAACACTACTCCTAACAGGTCTACAGGTTTCACGCCTTTCTTCATGGTTTATGGAGCGGAAGCAGTCCTCCCCAGTGACATCCGTCATGACTCGCCTCGAGTGGCGGCTTATGTTGAGGCGGTTAATGAACAGGCGCGCCAAGATGCTCTTGACTTGTTGGGCGAACAGCGTGATGTGGCAGCAGCTCGCTCAGCGATTTACCAACAAGACCTGCGCCGTTATCACAGTCGCCGGGTTAAATCCCGGGTCTTCCAGGAAGGCGATCTGGTGCTCCGGCTCATCCAAGATCAAACAAATGCGCACAAGCTATCCCCGCCTTGGGAAGGGCCCTTTGTGGTTAGCAAGAATTTGCACAACGGGTCATATTACCTCATTGACATTCGGGAGCACAAAGATTCACGTAAGTCGGAGGAAGAGACCCGTCGGTCGTGGAACATAGCTCAGCTTTGACCTTATTACACTTAAGTCACCGGCTCTCATAATGTACATATTTCTCTAAGCCATGTCTATATTATGATAAGCAATAAAGCAGGTCCTCTGTCCTTTTTTCTCCTCCAAAGGTGAACGTGTTGTTTTCATTGCA
The DNA here is from genome assembly GCF_018294505.1 of Triticum aestivum. Lineage (NCBI taxonomy): Eukaryota > Viridiplantae > Streptophyta > Magnoliopsida > Poales > Poaceae > Triticum > Triticum aestivum. The sequence goes on along the minus strand of NC_057808.1, from coordinate 284,460,111 downwards.
AGATCACATGATAACTTGAAGGAGGATCGGGCTTATGATCGTATTCGAATCTAGCCGTATGCAATATAATCACTTGGGGGCTTCCTGTTCAAACATAGGTCGTATTCGAACCAAAGAGAACATAGATGTCGATACCCATTTGATTGGCGAAGTGCCGAGCTCATTGGGGAGTTTTCTTTGATCATATTTGAATCATAGTTTAACCCCTTTGGGAACCGACGTGGATCGTATTCGAATCAGCGTCGTTAAACAACTCCTAAAGTCATTTGGGGGCTTCCTGTTCAAACATGGGTCGTATTCGAACCAAAGAGAACATCGCTGTCGGTACCCTCTTGATTGGCATCGCCACACCCACTGGGGACTATATGATCGCATTCGAATCTTAGCATAACCCCTTTGGGACGGGTCTCTGGTCGTATTCGAACCGGAAGCCCCTAAGCTTTTCTGATTTACAAAGAGTTCTTCTGATTATTTCAATAGTTTGCACGGCGGGTCTCACTTTGCCGGCTTAACTTTGATTCACAGTGCTAGTCGAACACAATCGGCGTTATCAAGACTGGTAAACCGGAACTGAGGTACCAACCTTGCTATTCCGGGTTATATAAACTGGAAGTGTACTTGAAGGCCGGTAAGTGTGTTATTACGGTTATATCAAGGATATGATTGAGGATCAGTCTTTCATGACTTAGCTCTTTATTCCGGGTTATATGTACGAGACTACAATTCTCAGTGCAGCAAGCCGCCCAGAGACTTGTGATTTGTTTTTCTATGCAGGATAGTTAAAGGCAACTATTTGAGCTTAAGGAAAATGAACGATCAAATTATGACCCGGAGAAATATAAGGAAGCAACTTCAATGGAATTCAGCATTCAACACGTGCACGATGGCACGGCAAAGTTAAAGTGTTGGTCCTATTCTATTACAAGACTCATCGAGTCCAAAAGGGTGAAGCATTGTTTAAATAAGCCGCCTACAGAGTTAAGATGCTTGCTGGGTCGAAGCTTCCGACTCATCCCTCTCAGCTCCTCCGACTGTTCCCAAGACCTGGAAGGTTGACGATTTCCAGTCAATGCCGCTCAGAGCTTCAAATTGAGCTTCCTCGTCAATTAACCCGGCCGGGTCAATTTCCGGGGCAAAGGTGTGCTTACGAGTCGGCGGGACTAAGCTGATGGCTTCATAACGCGGAGTGGGGATCCTCTGATTCTCTGCATCGTAACCCGGCTGGTACTTGGTCAGATCCGTGTCATTTCCAATCAGGGTGGCCACCGGGCGCACAATCTTCACGCAGGCTGCAAAGTCCTTTTGGTCGAAGGGGGTGCCGTCCTCCTTCAAGCTGGGGTAGCCAAGGGCAATGTCCGCCGGGTCTAGTTCCGGAAGGAACGCCTTGGCCCGGCTCAGAGCAGCTATGGCTCCGGCTCTTGCAGAGGCCCGTCGCAGCTCTTGGACACGCTGAGGAAGAACGGCAAGCCGGTGAAGAACTTCCGCCAGGTGAGTCGGCACCTCATTGGATAGGGCCACCACGGCCAAGGCGCGCTGTGACCCGGTGTAGAGTTGCTCCACCAGAGTGTACACGGCCTTCAACTTGGTCAGCCACTTTGGTTGAGGTTGGCGCTTCTTGGACCTGTTTAACAGAGTAAGATAAGCCGCTGGCAATGATGGAAGTTACGAGACATAAAGATTATAAACTTGAGGAAAACCGGTGGAATAACTTACCGAAGATTGCGGCGACCATCTGTGACACGTGGCGCTTTAAGCCGGAGAGTTCAGCGGTTGTCTCCGTCAGAGCCTTCTCCGCCTGTTCGGCCCGGCTCACCAGAGTAGCCTTCTCTTCGGCCCAAGTTTTCCGTTCAGCTTCAAAGTCCTTTTTCATCTTCTCTTGAGCAGCAATACTGGACACGAATTTGGCGTTGGCCTTCCGGGTCTCAGTTTCCTGCGTCCTCAGGCGGGTCTTCAGGTCGGAGATGTCAGCCTCAAACTTCTTGCAAGCAGCCTGCACAATTTCCGGGTTATAGTATGAACAATTATTATGCAATTTTAAAGTCCCAAGCACTTTCCAAGCAAAGATACTTGGCACTTGGGGGCTAATGCATGTCGAACGTTTCTACTTACAAATTACCGGTTCATGGAAGTAAGCCGGAACTTAAGTCTACAACATATTCAGTCATAAGTCGTCGACTTGGGGGCTAGTATGGTAAAGATAACTATGCAGTAAGCAGTAGAGTGGTACCTCAGACTTCTGCTGTATCTGATTCACCATGTTGATCTCCAAATCCCGGCTCTTGTGCACCTGACTCACATAGCCGGAGACGATCTCTCCGACACTCAAGTTCGTATAGTTGGTGAGGTTCAGATTGGCCCGGCTGCGCTCTAGCAACTCTTCCTTGGCGGAGCACTTGGCCAGCGCAGTGGGTCTCCCCGGCTCAACAAACTCCGTCCGGGTGATTACCACGTCCGGGTCATCGGCCGGCTGAGCCGGGCTGGAGATATTCGGGTTGGTGGAAGTCTCCATGGCTGGCTCATCGGTGGGAGCGGTGGCTTCAGGAGCGGAGGCGGCTGGCGGCTCTTGAGCGGAAACTTCCGGTTCCGTCACGACCGACTCCTCCGCCGGCTTATTCTTCTTTGCTCTTTTACTGAGATTTGCTTGAGCACTGAAAGGACAAGAGGTTAGTACAAAAGTATGAGTAAAGATAAAGCACAGCAAGAGATGATCATCATTACCCGGGTACGATCTTGAAAGCCGGTAGATTCGACTGCATCGAGTCACCAGAGGAAGGAGACGTTTCCTGATAATTTGAGTCAGAAGAATTGAGAGGTTGGCGTATAACACCTGCCAGAGGATGAAAAGGATATAAGTTGGAGATAACCTCGGTCCGGCGCTTCCTTGATGCTTCAGGTAAGCCGGAGGAGAGGTCAGCATCCTTGTTGGTCCGGGTGTGCCGCCGGCTCTCATGAATCTGTTGCTTCAAAAGAAATTGAGGATCTTGATAAGCTAAAGGATGTGAAAATCTTACTTGCCGGGTTACCCTTCGGACTTTCAGCCTTGGCAAGGGCTCCGAGTCGGAGGAAAGTGTCATTACCTCTTCAACCACCGGGTTACTTGCTCCGGTGTCATCCTGTTGATGAACAGTATTGATAAGGTGGACAGAAATAAACAAGAAATACAACAAGAGCTTACAGGTTCAGGGGTTACCTCTGACTCGGAGCTGTCACTCAGTGGAAGCAGCTCTGAGGCAGTGGGCCTGCTTCCCTTCTTGCGGGGAGCGGCTCTCTTGGCGGCTTTCTTAGCCTTCCTGGCCTTCTTGGCCGCCTCATGGTCATATTTGACCTTCCAGAATTTGTCATCAGCCTGAAAAATACAATGACGATTTCTTAAGGTTCAGATGAAAGCTATCTACAGAAGAAAATAAGATGTTCAGATCAGCGGCTTACCGCTGGGGCCGGGTTGGTCTTGCAGAAGGGGCTTAAGCCGGTCCTCCCGCAGTCTGCCAAGCTCTCGTTTAAGAGAGCCTTGGTCATGTCTTCAGCAACGTCTTCAGGAAGATCGTTGCGGCTGTGTCTCAGGGGGTCATCTTTCCGGCCCGTGTACTCACACATTAAGCCGGGGCGGCGGCTTAAGGGGATCACCCGCCATGAGATCCAGACTCGGACCAGATCAATGCCATTAAGGCCATTTCCCAGGAGAGCCTTGATTTTGTTGATGGTGGGGATCAGAGGTTGGCGCTCCGCCTGAGATAACTTGTCGGACAGAGGGTGAGTTGGTTCCAGACGCAAAGGACGAAAGCCGGGCAGCGGGCTTTCGTCAGCCGGCGAAGTGTCTTGGCAGTAGAACCACGTCTGGTTCCAGTCCTTTGGGTGGCTTGGCGGCTCAGCGTAAGGAAAAAGGCAGTCTCTCCGTCGCTGAATGGAGATTCCACCAAGTTCTAAGCTCGGCCCGTTGGCGCACTCGTTCTGGCGGTTCAAACAGAGCAGTTCTCTGAAGAGCAGAAGGCTGGGCTCCTCTCCAAGGTAGACCTCGCAGAATACTTGGAAGTTGCATATGTTCGACACCGAATTGGGTCCTATGTCTTGTGGCCGCAGGTCAAAGAAATTCAGTACATCTCTAAAGAACTTTGAGCCGGGCGGTGCGAAGCCCCGGCTCATGTGATCCGCAAATATTACCACCTCCCCGTCCTTTGGCTGTGGTCTCTCTCTGACGGGTCAGGGGCGCGGTAAGACATGACGTCCTTCTTGGGCAGGTAACCCGTCTTCACAAAATCCGCTAAGGTTTCGTCGGTGACGTTGGACCTCATCCAATTGCAAGTGATGGGTGCTTTGGGAGCTTTGGGAGGCATGGTGAAAGTCGGAAGCCTATGATAAAAGGAAATGTCCGGTTTAATTATAAGCCGGAGGAAATTTACAGTTCAATGTTTAAAGTGGCGGCTTATGGAGGGGCCTAATGACATATATCTAAGTGCATCGGGTTATCTAAGCCGCTGGAGGCATTGAGAGTAATTCAATTGTCTGCAGCCTTGTTGCAAATGAGCCGGAAAATTTTACGGCGCGTGGTTTCTTTTGAGCCGGAAGGTTTTACGGTGCGTGGCTTCTTTAAGCCGGAAATGTAAACCGCCATGATTCAGCAGGTGCAGTTTTTCACTAAGTGTGGTGAAAACAGGTTTCACACATCGCAGTAACTAATTTGGATCAAAACGGTCGGCTAAAAAGGAAAGTTTCTAGACCTAAAACAGACGCAGGAGAAGTTCGCGGGTTCGAACGAAGCCTCTATGCAGTAAAAAGGGATCTATGTACATTGGGAATGGAAGTGAAACAGCTACCGCAGCAGTTCTATACAAGTCTAAGATCAAGAAGGGTGGTAAAAATCAAATCTACCGAGAACCCGCGAAGAACGGTGAAGAACACAGGAAGAAACCCTACTGCAGATCTGTTCTACGGGGCAACAAAGACTTACAGGTGCTGGTGAGTCGCGGAGGTCGCCGCCGTTTTCTCTGGACGCAACAGGTTGATGCAGCGGCCGGAGTCGGTGAGGACGAGAAGGCCCACGGTGGCGACGACAACGGAGCTCGAGCGGAAGAACAGTGGCGCGAGGAGGAAGACGGGTGGCTGGAGGCTCATCGGGCCGGACTACTTATAAGGCAAGCTCATAAGTGGGCGCGAGAAACGAGGAGGCCACGGCGCGGTTATCTCACCATAAAAACGCCTCGATTTTCGGGATGGCAGTAAAGATAAGATCCGTTGTGGATATGGTGGAGTAAAAAATGGACTTAATGGAAGATGACGTCACGGCGGATTACCCGGAATCCAGAGGATGATGTCACGCCGGGTTATGGCCTTCACACAATTGCAAGCCGGAGATTTTCTGTCGAAAGGATTGAAGATTGACATGAGCAGCTCAAATCAATCTGGGGCCTAATGTTGAGGATATAAACCTTAGAGTCACCCGCCCGGTGGGGCCGGGTTACTCATAAGGGTCATCACCTGAAGCCCGGCGCCAAGCTTGAAGACGGTGGGCCAAAGATGGGCTTAAGACCCGGAGATGGCTCAAGGCCCGTAGTTACAACCGTCATTATGGTAGAACTTGTAGTGTAAGGCAAGAATAGTTGAGAGTCCGAGCCGGACACTCTTATGAGCCGGCCGGGACTCTGAGAGCTGCTGGGTATCAACCTCTCTATATAAAGGGACGACCCGGCAGCGGTTTAGGGGCAAGAAAGATCTCGTAGAGAGCCAGGCATAGCAGTTAAAGCTCCCTGGTCATCGAAACTCTAATCAATACCACCTCAACTGGACGTAGGCTTTTACCTTCACCGTAAGGGGCCGAACCAGTATAAACCCTCAAGTTCCTTGTCCCGTTTAACCCCTTCAAGCTTCCTAGCGGCGATGGCTCCACGACTAATTCCTAGCTTGAGGACATCTGCCGTGACAATTCCACGACAGGTAGAATTGTCTTGTGCCTTATGATGGAATATTTGAAATGCTCAATGCACACGATTAGTTTGCAGAAGTATTGTCATCAATCACCAAAACCACTAAGGGAGAAATATGCCCTAACACCCGTGATATGGTACACTCTGTCACACATAAGCCTCATAGTATCTTCCTCAAAACAGCCTCCATACCTACCTATCATGACATTTCCATAGCCATTCCGAGATATGTTGCCATGTAACTTCCACCATCATCATATATATACTTTAGCATTCATTGTTATATTGCTTTGCATGATCATATAGAGCTGACATGATACATGTTACGCTAGATCATTGCACATCCTGGTTCACTGCTAGAGGCATTCATATGTAATCATATCTTTTCAGTTTATCGAGTTGTAAGTAAATTAAAGTGTGAATATCATCATTATTAGAGCATCGTCCTACTGAGGAAAAGATTGGTGAAGATTAATGAGTCCTCGAAAAAGTGGGGATGAGGTCCATGAGACTGTTCTAAAAAAGGGGAGAACAAGAAAAATGAGAGAAGAAGAGAGAAAGGGACAATACGACTATCCTTTAACCACACTTGTGCTTCAGAGTAGCACCATGTACTTCATACAGAGAGTCTCCGTGTTTTTCACTTTCATATACTAGTGGGAATTTTACTAGAACTTGACTTTCATATTCCGATGATGAGCTTCCTCAAATGCTCGAGGTCTTCATGAGCAAGTTGGATGCACACCCACTTAGTTTCATATAGAGAGCTTTCATACACTTATAGCTCTAGTGCATCTGTTGCATGGCAATCCCTTCTACTCTCATCAACATCGTTTGTAAGGCCTCTCCATTGCCCAATGATCCAATCTCGATGATGTGAGACTTTCTTATACCTTCTGTCTTCTCTTAAACCCATCATCATTCTTTTTACCACCCAAAGTGCGAAGTCCTTGACTCACAAGTATTGCGTAAGAGTCGAAAAAGTTGAAGTGAGAAAAAAATGTGATTTGAATACTCGGCTTGTCAACGGGGTAGTTCATGATTAATATCTTTATGCTAGGAAGACGAAGCATGCCATGCTATATGATTTTGTCAGGAAAGAATTCATTAGCATTCATACTTTGAGAGGCACTCATTGTTTACTAACATTCTTATATATTATTAGCTTGATTTCAAATTGAGAAACTATTCCCCTAAATCATTTGTATCTCAATATTCATACCACAAATGAATTACATGATCCACAACATGCTAGGTAGCATTTCACATCAATAATTCTGTCTTTATCATTTACCTACTTGAGAATGAGTAGGAATTAAGCTTCAGGGTGTTGATACGTCCAACGTATCAATAATTTTGGCTTGTTTCATGCTATTATAATATCATTCTTGTATGCTTTATATGCCATTTTATATTATTTTATGGAGTAACCTATTAACTTAGTGGTCAGTGCCAGTTCTTGTTTTTTGCCTATTTCTTTGTTTCGTAGAAAAACAATACCAAACGTAGTCCAAATACGATGAAATTTTATGGTGATTTTTTCTGGACAACAAGAGACCCTAGAAGCTTCAGGGGTGGACCATATGATGATCGAGGGGGGCACAAGCTCAGGTGGCGCGCCATGTGAGTTTGTGAGCCCACCGTGGCTCTGTTTGCCCTAATTCCAAGCATATAAATTCTCAAATATTCAGGAACTCGTAGAGCGAGACCTAGAACAATTTTATCACCGCCGCAAGCCTCTATTCTTCCGTGATCCCATCTGGAGCCCTTTTCTGGTGCTCCGTTGGAGGGGGAAACCATTGGGTAGATAATCTTCATCGGCCTTGTTGCCTCCATGATGATGTGTGAGTAGTTCCTATAGGACCTACGGGTTCATAGCAGTAGCTCTCTCTCTCCGTGTGTGTGTGTGTGTGATCTTCAATACAATGATCACTTCAGATATCTATTCGATGTAATTCTTGCAGTGTGTTTGTTGGGATCCGATGAATTGTGGGTTTATAATCAAATTATTAACTAAAACTATTTGAGTCTTTTGAGATTTAGTCTATGTCTGATTTTATACCTATGTATGCTTTCCGATCTATAAGTCTTCCTTGCCAATTAGATGAGTAGATCATCAGAGAGAGTGGTGCATAGTAGTGGGTTCAATCTTGTGGTGTCCTTAATCAGTGACAAGAGGAGTTGCAAGGAACGTATTGTATTATTGCTACTAAGGATAAAACAACGGGGTTCAATCATATTGCTTGGTCTTAGTTTGTCTATATTATGCCATCTTGCTTAAAGCTTTACTTTATTTGTCATGAACTTAATACTTTGAGATGCATGATGGATAGCAGTCTTGGGTGGAGTAAAAGTAGTAGATGCAGTTGGATTAATGGTCTACTTGTCATAGACGTAATGCCTATATATAAGTCATGCCATGAAGAATCATAAGCATAATTATGCGTTATTCTGTCAATTGCCCAACAGTAATTTGCATACCATCGATGTTCTGCTTATGAGAGAGATGCCTCTAGTGAACTTATGGCCCCCGGGTCCATTCTCCATTATTACTAAAAACATGCAAATGCTCATTGTTTTTATTTCATTTTATTTATATACCTATCACTATCACATTTAATCCTTGCATATGGAAAGAACAAGGGAATTGACAATCCTCTTGCCTTTGTTGGGTGCAAACATTTGATTTGTGTGTGTGTTGGTACTGTTCATGTTGTTTGTGTATTGTCTCCTTGTTCAATAAACCTTGATTCTTAACTGGGGGAAATACTATGTGCTACTATTCCACTTCACCCTTCCTCTTCAAGGAAGCCCAACAACTCTACAGAGAATACCACCCTCTCCATAAAAAGGCCGCCCAATCCTGTGTTGGCACAAAGTTCCTCTTCCTCTCTAGTCCCCTCCACTTTTCCCATGTCACTCCCCTCTCTCCTGACTAAGTTCCACTCCCGAGAAGGAGGGAACGGTTGTTGAAAAGGAGGAAGAGGCGGAGGAGGCCGCTGACATAGCTTATGAGGTAGATTGGGATTGTTGTGACGTGTTGGAGGCCGCGCATGAGGATCTTGCCCTCCACGCTGAGTAGGAGGATTGGAATCCCAAAACACACGCTTTGGTTTGGGCTAACCATCCCGACTACGTGAAGATCCCCTCCTACCTATTGGTCACCGGCTCTGGCAAAATCTTTGAGCAAACAACCATTGGGAAGGTGCTAGCGGTGAAGAGGAACCATGTCATATGGTGCCACTACGAGGAGGTATAGGAGGATATGGCAACGGAGCAGGAACGCGCCATAGGGCGACAATTTGATGCCAATATAGTGAGATTCGAGGAGATGAATCATGCCATTTTGGGCCTTGGCCCCGCTATGAAAGCCTGACCTCGGCGATCCAACAAGGCACAGCGACAATCAGAGGAAGACGACCCCCTGTCGGTGTCAAAACCGGCAGATCTCGGGTAAGGGATCCCGAACTGTGCGTCTAAGGATCGAAGGTAGCAGGAGACAGGGACACGATGTTTACCCAGGTTCGGGCCCTCTTAATGGAGGTAATACCCTACTTCCTACTTCATTGACTTTGATGAGTATTGGGGTTACAAGAGTTGATCTACCTCGAGATCGTAATGGCTAAACCCTGGATGTCTAGCCTATATGATTATGATTGCCTCTACGGACTAAACCCTCCGATTTATATAGACATTGGAGGGGCTAGGGTTATATAGAGTCGGCAGAGAAAGGAATCTTCATATCCGAATGCCAAGCTTGCCTTCCACACCAAGGAGAGTCCCATACGGACACGGGGGAAGGCCTTCTATCTTGTATCTTCACGGCCCATCAGTCCAGCCCATGTCACATAGTCCGGATGCCTGGGGACCCCCTAATCCAGGACTCCCTCAGTAGCCCCTGAACTAGGCTTCAATGACGATGTGTCCGGTGCGCAGATTGTCTTCGGGATTGCAAGGCGGGTTCCTCCTCCGAATACTCCAAAGTAGCTGAACAAAAGAACTATATTCGGCTCTGTACAATTAGTTACAACCCTGAACCACAAGGGTGAAATACTCACACAAAATAAGTCACATCCACTGACAACTTTTTCGGCGAGACGTTATGTTCTGACTTTATCATTATTTCGAACCGTTTTGTGGCCTCCCGCTCCGCGCCTCAAGGCACGGCCTCTATTGACACATCTTGTCAAAACAGAGATCGCGTCCCCTTATTACGGGATTCTCATCAATATGGGCTTGGGAAATCCAACCGTGCCGTTCGCATGACCCCTTGGGAATAGGCGAATTTTAAGGCCGGGGAGGAGGCGCTTGACATTCACTGCCTTTATAGAAGGATAAGGATCTATCCCTTTTCCCCGCACCTTCCTCCCTTCCTGCTTCTACATCCTCGAGCTCCAGCGCCCCAATCCCAATCTTTCCCTTCACCCCTACTTCTCTAGACATGGCTGGATACGGTTCCCAAGGCAAGTGGATGGCCTCTTCCATAACGGAGAAGGACATTAGGGATCTACGAGAAGCGAGGTACTTGACGGCGGAGATTACACACAGGCTGCCTACCCCAGGGCAGGTCATCCCCACCCCAAAGTCCAGCGAAAGGGTGGTATTTATCCCCCACTTCCTCCGAGGACTTGGGTTTGCCCTCCATCCCTTCGTCCGAGGTCTCATGTTTTACTATGGGCTGGATTTCCACGATCTGGCCCCGAATTCCTTCCTTCACATCTCGGCGTTCATCGTCGTGTGTGAGGTATTCCTCCGTGTTCCCCCACACTTCGGCCTGTGGCTCAAGGTTTTCAATGTGAAGCCAAAGGTGGTCGACGGTCAACAAGCCGAGTGCGGCGGCGCCATGGTGAGCAAGCTCCACCATGTTACCTGGCCCAAAGGGACATTTGTGGACACCGTGAAGGTATGGCAGCAGGAGTGGTTCTACATCACCGAACCCCGCGGCACCAAGTGGGTGGCCGCCCCTGCTTTCAGATCCGGTCCGCCGCTGCGGCTCGCATCTTGGACCAACAAAGGTCTAGACTGGGGATCCTCTGACGAGGTGTTGATGCTGCAAAAGTGCATTAAGAGTATGATAGAAAAGGACATCACCCTTACCGACGTGGTCCAGGTGATGCTTATCCGCCGAGCTCTCCCCTGCAATGACGGCCTCTCAACATGTGGGAGTTTAATCCAGAAGGGCCACAGACCCTGCAGCGATTCTTTGGCATGACGCACAAAGGTATCTGGAAGCTGCTCTTCAAGAATCAGAAGACATGGCCACAAACGTCTGACAACACCGGCCTCGACTGCAACAATTCAGCCTCCCAATAAGTGTTAAATTTCCGAACATTACCTAGTTCGTCAATCTTTAGGGAGGGGTACTGAAAATTCCGCCTCTTGAACAGGGCTGGATAAAGAAAGCGAAGCAGATCAGATGTCCGGCTCCACTCCCCGAAGACTCAGCCGAACCTCTATTAATGAGGATGCTGGTCCCGGCGCCCTAACAGGCGCCGGCAAAGAAAGAAAAGAAGAAGAAGGGCAAGGAGGCCGAAGATGGCCTCCACCACGAAGGTACTTCGGGTGCTACGTCCGAAGGGACCGAGGCTCCTTCCTCCCACGAGGAAGACGAAGACGAGGAGGAGGGGGAGGAGGAAGAAGAAGAGAGCCCTTCCCTCAAAGGGATAAAGAGGGCGGCCTCCACAGATCCGGAGGAGGGAGCGTCCAAGAGGGGAAGGATATCCTTTTCGGGCGACTCAGATTCGGACACCGAAGCAATCCCCAAGCACCGCCCCCGGACCAAGCCTATTGCCGCATCGTAAGTACCTAAGGATGCTTCATATATTTTCAATCCTTTGCGAATTGAGAGAATAATGTCAAATTACGTGTTTCTGTCTGGCCCGGGATCTCCCTCAAGTATCATCGTCATCGGGGGATCTACCGCCGGAGATGATGGAGAGTGAGACACCAGCACAAGCTTCCGCGCCCCCAAGGGCGGACGACATTGAGGTGTCATCCCGGAGGACTTCTCCGGATCGCCGAGAGGTACAGGGGACCATCAACACGGCACTAGAGGGGCATTCCTCGGATGTTGAGGGCATAGGAGGTGCGGCCCCCGTGAAGACCAACGATGGGGGCCCTGGACTGTTCGGCCCCCAGCCGAATACCGCTCTGGAGTCGGGTGAGCGGCCTCCTTCTAGGGAGGGGGGAGCGCCTAATACTACGGCGACATCCATGAACTCGGAGGCGCCGAACACCCTGATGGACGTACTGCAGAGTGCGTCCGTCTTGGAGGAGCACCGTACCTTGATGGGTACGGTGTTTGAGAAGATTCAGTCCGCAAAAAGGGGGCTGAATGAAGCCTTCACGAGCCTACTAACAGGCTTTGAGGTATGCGATGTAATGTCTTTAGCCGCCTTCCATATGAACAAATACGCCTGTATATAGATAGTAGCCCCTGAGACTCTGGTGGCCCATGAAGAAGGGCGAACAGAGGATCTATAGATATCTGAGGGAAGTAACATACTTATTTAATTGGAAAAACATGCTTCACTGTTAGCGGCAACTGCCCAGGCCGCGGAGGTTTCTGAACTAAAGCAGAAACTGAAGCTGGCCGATGAGGACATTGTCCTCATTAACAAGCGGCTCGACGAAGCGCAAGGTATGCTTCAAACATCCCTTTTATGCCTATATGAATGTGTGAACACTAGGTTAAAATTCAGACGTTGTTATTTGCGTAACTGCAGATGGCGCTGCCAAGGTTGAGACCCTCAGGGGTGAACTTACCCGGGCCAAGGAATAGGCTAGGGTGAGCAATGCAGCCGCTGATAAAGCGGCTGCGGAGTTGAAGGCCAAACAAGCCACCCGGCGCCAATGCGAGGAGCGGATATCCGTCGTAGAGCAAGAGCTCAAGGATGCCGCCCGCAAGTGCGAGTCCCACGAGAAGGAGAATAAAGCCAAGGCAACCGAACTCGACAAGGCCCTTCAGGAGGCTAAAGACGGGCGATCCGAATCGAGAGCGGCTCGCGAGGAGATCCGGCAGGCCGGACAGATAGCGGCTGGTAAGCCCTTTCTTTTACAGAGTAAGTTTGGCGATCAGAGATATGCCTTGCTTAACCGACTGTGCAGTTCTCCAGACGTTTTCGCGGATCTTCCGAAGAGTGCCGCCGACGTCGCGCAATTCTTCTAGACTCAGGAGGGATATGCGACGGAGAAGCTATTCTGGACACAGTTCGCGGCGCAGGAGCGCCCGGCGCTGCTGAACGACCAAATGGCGCAATGGGCCGAGCTGCATAAGATATCCGGAGCGTCCATGAAAGACGTTATAGTTTGGTTGTGGCCAACCGAACCCCTTCCGAGCAGCTATTTCGGCTTGGTGCGGCGACTTGACGATGCGGTGCCGCGAATTGATGCAGTCAAGCGGTCAGTGTGCATAGAAGGCACACGGATGGCCTTCGCCCGCATCAAGATGTACTTGGCGAAGATGAAGGCTGCCGATGTTGCAGTTAAGGGCCCTCCCGAAGGCAAGGACCACCGTACGCCAGAGCGCTACTTAGATGACGTCCTAGAGGGTGCCCGCTTGATAGAGGGTCAGTGCTCAAAGGACATTATGTTCGAATGACCGTACGCCAGAGCGCTACTTAGATGACGTCCTAGAGGGTGCCCGCTTGATAGAGGGTCAGTGCTCAAAGGACATTATGTTCGAATGAATGTACCTGAACTGCCTGGATGCTTTCATTATGTATTAAAGCCTGGCGATATATTTGTGTATTTATCTGAAAGTTCTATCCTCCTGTGCGGCCGTTTTTGTATTCCTGAGAGTTTTCCAGTCGTCGGCTTCAGCCCCAACGTAGATACTACGGGGGTGTTCAGAATAGCACATGTTCACACTTGAGCTAACGTCTTGGTCTGTAAAGGAGGTGCAGTGCGGCGAACCAGGCAATCGGACTATGAGGCTTTACCACTCTCACTTAGCCATAGGAGTTTGACGGTGGGTCTATGAGGTAGCCCCTTGTATGTACGCGGCTATCCGGATGCGGATGCGTTACATATGTGACCGGCAAGCAGTCTTTCGTGTAGTACGGAAAAAATCGCTAAAGATTTTAATAAGTCACCGAGTGGCTGACCAGCTCTCGCCGTATCATGACAGTCAGTTTTCGGCTTTCTCTACTGAGGTGCTTAACCGGACGAACCGGAAACACAATCGCACTAGTTCTCCCTTTACTACCCTAGCCGATCAGACGGAACGTGAGGTAGCAAACACAGGAGCCGGGCAACCCAACTATTGACCAAAGACATGATTTGGAGCTGGTGCATATAATGCCAAGCTCGGGACGCCGAATTATGCTATGAAGTTGTTCGGGCTTTTATTTGGCAACACATATGTTGCCATATAGAGCCCCTAGTCATTTGTGCCGAGGTGTGATCGTGAGACAACTGAAGAGACGGAATACAGTCTATAAATAAAGACGATACCGAATAAGAATTTTGTTCACTGGAATCTGATTGATACGTCAAAACGTAATCTTACAGAGGGTACCATAATCACCAAGGCCATTTTACATGCCGGGGGTCTAAGACTAAGGGGAAAAGCTCTATATAGGTTCTTGAGTGAAGTTGTGGTCTACAAAATCCTTTGGACCTTCCTGCCGCATGTCTGCGCCGATTTCACCTGAGAAAGAAAGATTCCTTGAGAGGAATGGTCTTCGACTATTTGTACGAAACTGGGCTCGGAGAGAGTCCTTGTGAGTCCGTAGGATGAATAGGTTTTGATTCACCTGTGGTAAAAGAGAAGAAGTAATTAAAGAAAGGGGAAGGCCGTATAGAGTCGAACCGTACTATAGGCCTGCCCGTATTGTGCCTCCGCTGATGCCCAAAGTATTTTGAGTGCATAATTATGCACGCGCAGTACGGATTTCGTGGATGTACATGGCGATCGACGGAGGCAAAACTGCTAATCCAACTCTGGAGTTGCCGAGCTATCAGCATGCGGAATTGGCCGGCCTTGTGTAATAGAGCCCGGCGGCTTAATAGCCGATGAGGTGTGCGGCTTGACAGGGCCGCTTTGTACTTCGGCCGCGATGGCCACGGTATGCTCCTCAGTACGGAGGGAGTGTTCCATGTTTCCGTTGATTGTAATGACGCCACGTGGACCGGGCATCTTGAGCTTTAGATGGGCGTAGTGCGGGGCCGCATTGAAGCGAGCGAACGGGGTTCGTCCGAGCAGTGCGTGGTAGCCACTGTGGAAAGGGACGATGTCGAAGATCAAGTCTTCGCTTCGGAAGTTGTCCGGCGAACCGAAGACGACCTCCAGTGTGATTGAACCCGTGCAGCGGGCCTCTACACCAGGTATTACTCCTTTAAAGATAGTTTTAGTGGGCTTGATTCTTGATGGATCAATGCCCATTTTGCGGACAGTGTCTTAGTAAAGTAGGTTGAGACTACTGCCGCCGTCCATGAGGACTCGCGTGAGGTGGAATTCATAGATGATTGGGTCGAGGACCAGAGCTGCCGAACCTCCATGACGGATACTGGTTGGGTGGTCCTTTCGATCGAAGGTGATCGGGCAAGCCGACCATGGGTTAAATTTTGGGACGACCGGCTCTATAGCGTAGACGTCCCGTAATGCGCGCTTGCTCTCCCTCTTAGGGATATGTGTGACATATATCATATTTACTGTTTTTACCTCGGGGGGAAATTTCTTCTGTCCCCCTGTGCTCGGTTGACGAGGCTCTTCGTCGTCGTCCTCGCTGGGCGGCCCTTTCCCCTTGTGTTCGGCGTTGAGTTTGCCGGCCTATTTGGAAACACAGCAGTTTCTGTTGGTATGATTGGCAGGCTTATCGGGGGTGCCATGAATCTGGCAAGGCCGATCGAGTATTCTGTCCAAACAGGATGGACCATCTATGTTTCCTTTGAACGACTTCTTTCGTTGGCCGGGTTTAGGACCACTGAATCCGGCGTTGACCGCCGTATCTTCGGTACCGTCATTATTGATTCGACGCTTGTGCTTGTTGCATCGTGGCTTGCCATTGCCGTCCCTGGCTTCGGGGGTGCCGGGGTCGCTCGTGCTATTGCTTCTACAGGCTAGCCAGCTGTCTTCTCCCACGCAAAAGCGGGTCATGAGTGCGGTAAGGGCTGCCATGGACTTCGGCTTTTCTTGGTCGAGGTGTCTGGCGAGCCATTCGTCTCGGACGCTGTGTTTAAAGGCCGCGAGGGCTTCGGCGTCTGGGCAGTCTACAATTTGATTCTTTTTAATTAAGAACCTGGTCCAGAGTTTCCGGGATGACTCTCCGGGTTGCTGGACTATGTGACTGAGGTCATCGGCGTCTGGGGGCCGTACGTAGGTACCTTGGAAGTTATCCCTAAAGGCATCTTCCAAATCTTCCCAGCTGCCGATGGAGTTTTCTGGAAGGCTGTTTAGCCAGTGTCGTGCCGGTCCCTTAAGCTTTAGGGGGAGATATTTGATGGTATGTAGATCGTCGCCGCGAGCCATGTGAATGTGGAGAAGAAAATCTTCAATCCAAACTGCGGGGTCCGTCGTACCATCGTATGATTTGATGTTCACGGGTTTAAACCCTTCTGGGAACTGGTGCTCCATTACCTCATCGGTGAAGCATAGGGGGTGTGCGGCGCCTCTGTATCGAGCAACGTCTCGACGCAGTTCGGATGAGGTCTGTATGCGGTTTTCTGCCCGGGTGAGGTTGTGCTTATCGCGCCAGGCCCGATGGCCGTCTTCTCGTGCTGGGGCACGCCCTCTTGATCCGTAGATTGATCTAGTCTGACCGGCTCTATTGTCCAGGTCCTGTCGTAGGTCGTAGGTGTATTCTAGAGCCGTTGTTTCTCTGCCTCTACGGCGAGGTGGTGCGGGCTGGTGTTCGGCTTTATTTGCCGCCCTTTCCCGGCCACGTGGTGGTCAGTCCGGTTTGTCAACAGCATCACGCGTTGGCGGTATGGGCTCTAGCGCCTCGTCGTCGAATTGGGGTAGCAGCTTGCGCTTTGGGTAACTCTTAGTTGGGCGTTCGAGGCCGTATTCCTCGGCTCCAAGACATTAGTCCATCTGTCATTGAGCAGGTCTTGATCGGCTTGAAGCTGCTGCTTCTTCTTTTCTAGGCTTCTTGTCGTGGCTATTAGCCGGCGCTTAAAGCGCTCTTGTTCAAGGGGCTCCTCTGGCATGATGAAATCTTCGTCGCCGAGGCTCATGTCGTCCTCGGAGAGTGGTAGATAGTTGCTATCTTCCGAGTCCTCGTTCCCTGCTGGCTTGTCAGGGTCAACTTGCCCGTCCTCCCGATCATCCTGCTCGGATGTTGGTTCGATGGGGGCTTTTTGGTCTTCGGCGTTCTCCGGAGTATTATCGTCTCCGGTTCCGGTATTGCTATCTTTTCCGTGACGCGATTTAGAGCGGCGCCACTGACGTCGACGCTTTGGTGGCATCTCAGGAGGTTCATCCTCGACTGGATCCTTCTCATCATCGTCGTCGCCTTCTTTGGGTGTGTCCACCATGTACACGTCGTATGAGGAAGTGGCCGTCCAGCGTCCAGTGAACGGCGGGTTTTGGGCATGCTCCTCTCTGGCATCGTCGTCCATACCGCCGATGTCTTCAGAGGCGTAATCGAGCATGTCGGTTAAATCCTCGACAGTGGCTATGAAGTGGGTGGTGGGTGGGAAGCAAAATTCCCTGCCCTCAGCCCCTAATCCGGGCTGGGCGCAATTCGGAAGCGATTCTTCTGTGATAGCGAGGAATCGAATTGAGTCCAAAGCCTCGTTTAAGAGCGAGGTTTGGGCGGAGAAGCAAGGGTCCGTGGAGTTGGGCGGGACAGAAGTTCCCTGGCCGAGCTCACATGACGCGGACTTCGAGGGTTCGGAGCTAGTGTCCGGAGAGGAGTCCGGCTTTATGACGATAGAGGGAGCCTGACGTAACTCCGGGCCTACCGGTGATGCTATTCCCTCCGGTTCTCCAGAATCCAGCTCCATGGCTGCAGAGAGTCCGGCAGGCTCCAAACTCCCGTCTTCGGACCTGGTGACGTGCTTCGGATCTAAGGCCAGAGCGGTGGTTGGGGCCGCGAACCCTTGGAAGATCAAGTCTCCTCGGATGTCCGCGACATAGCCCAGATTTCCAAAACTGATCCGATGACCAGGGGCGTAGCTGTCGATCTGCTCTAGGTGGCCAAACGAGTTGACCCGTAGTGCGAAGCCACCAAATACAAAGATTTGGCCGGGGAGAAAAATCTCCTTCACGGCAGCATTGTTGTAGATGATCGATGGAGCCGTCGAGCCTTTCGACGACGGCACAGTGGAACTCTCAATGAAAGCACCAATGTCGTTGTCAAAACTGGCAGATCTCGGGTAGGGGGTCCCGAACTGTGCGTCTAAGGATCGAAGGTAACAGGAGATAGGGACACGATGTTTACCCAGGTTCGGGCCCTCTTAATGGAGGTAATACCCTACTTCCTGCTTGATTGATTTTGATGAGTATAGGGGTTACAAGAGTTGATCTACCTCGAGATCGTAATGGCTAAACCCTATATGTCTAGCCTGTATGATTATGATTGCCTCTACGGACTAAACCCTCCAGTTTATATAGATACCGGAGGGGCTAGGGTTATACAGAGTCGGTTTACAGAGAAATGAATCTTCATATCCGAACGCCAAGTTTGCCTTCCACGCAAGGAGAGTCCCATCCGGACACGGGGGAAGGCCATCTATCTTGTATCTTCACGGCCCATCAGTCCGGCCCATTTCACATAGTCCGGACGCCCGGGGACCCCCTAATCCAGGACTCCCTCACCCCCCCTCCCCCTCCCCCAATCCTGGGCTCCGGCTGAACTGTGTCGAACCGTCATGCTGCCGCAACTAGACTCGTCACACGTGCATGTGCCCCGTGCATAACATTCCCCATCGACGTGGCGAGGCTAAAGATGATGCAATAGTTGGTACATATATGTAAAAGACATTTATTTTGAAAAGGAGGGAGCATTAAAAAGCATATTATGAAGCTTGCTTCATACACGCTATGAGGCCGTCAATATAGCAACTCTCATAGTGCTAGAGTTGCTCTTAAAGCTACTGGTACTGCACACTTAACTGTTATTTTATCGCAATTGCTCCATATATAT
Source organism: Triticum aestivum (assembly GCF_018294505.1). Classification (NCBI taxonomy): domain Eukaryota; kingdom Viridiplantae; phylum Streptophyta; class Magnoliopsida; order Poales; family Poaceae; genus Triticum; species Triticum aestivum. The sequence continues at coordinate 284,441,102 of NC_057808.1, read as the reverse complement.
AAGACACACTGCGTTCAATCAAGTACACCGACAGCCCACCGCATCCTAAAGTGTAGCCAGCGAAAATGGAAGCTTCCTACACGCTGTGGCTTGTGTACGTTTCACTCGCCTCTTTTGTCCTCTGCAAGGTGTTCGTTCTAGGCAAAAAGAATTCTCGGCTGCCGCCGGGCCCGACGCCGATCCCTCTCCTCGGCAACATCTTTGACATCCAGGGCGATCTGCACCAGGCCCTTGCCAGGCTCGCCGGGGTGCACGGCCCCATCATATCCATCAAGCTCGGCGCCACCACCGCCGTCGTGGCCTCGTCCGCCGCGTGCGCCCGCGACGTGCTGCAGAAGTACGACCACCTCCTGGCCGGGCGGTCTGTCGCCGACGCCGCGCGCGCGCTGGGATTCCACGAGCGCTCCATCATATGGCTGCCGTCCACCAGCCCGCTGTGGAAGCGCCTCCGCGCCGTGTGCACCAACCACCTCTTCTCGGCGCACGGCCTCGACGCGGCGCGCGCGGTGCGGGAGGAGAAGGTGAGGGACCTGGTCGGCTGCATCCGCGGCCATGCCGGGGAGACCGTGGACGTCGGCCGCGTCGTGCTCTCCGGGCTGTTCAACCTCGTCTCGAGCGTGCTGTTTTCCGAGGAGGTGGGCGACGTGAGCTCAGACCAGGCGCAGGGTCTCGAGACGCTGATCGACGACATCCTCGTGGAGCTCATCAAGCCGAACTTGTCGGACCTCTTTCCCGCGCTCTCCGTTCTTGACTTGCAGCGCCGCCGCCGCCGTACCGGCGAGTGTCTGGGAAGGTTTTTTGACTACTTTGACCAGATTATTGACCGTCGTATGAAGGCCGGAGGTGAAAGGAAAGGTGATTTCTTAGATGTGCTACTCCAGCTTCACTCGGTGGATCAGCTCAGCATTGAGACAATCAAGTCCTTTCTTTTGGTACGTAATACCGGCATACGAATATGAGTCACTTCTGTTCAGAATATGTTTGTCACTGTCACAACGCTCTGAGGATTTAAATAAATTTTAAACAAACTTGAACTTGTGTCAGTTTAGACGTATCCTAAATTAAATAGATCTTTGAAAATCACTGGAGGAAGTCAACACAAATGACAAATCTAAACTAGCCGGTAAAATGTCGTGTGTTTTGCAGGATCTCTTCATAGCAGGGACGGAGACAAACTCTCTCACCGTGCAGTGGGCGATGGCCGAGCTACTTCGGCACCCGGCCGTCATGTCAAAGGTTCGGGCCGAGTTACAGGAAGTGCTCGGTGAAAAGCAGTATCCTGATGAGTCCGACATCACCAGGCTATCGTATCTCCACGCCGTGCTGATGGAGAGCATGCGCCTTCACTCGCCAAGCCCGCTCCTGATACCGCACCACGCCATGGCCGAAGGCGCGGAGGTCGGGGGCTTCGTGGTGCCTAAGGGCACCACGGTGATTGTCAACCTGTGGGCCATCATGCGCGACCCGGCGGTGTGGACGCAGCCCGAGGAGTTCATGCCGGAGAGATTCGTCAGGGCGGACATGGACTTCCGGGGTAAGGATCGGTTCGAGTTCATGCCGTTCGGGGTGGGGAGAAGGGCCTGCCCTGGGATGCCTATGGCGACAAGGGTTGTGACCCTCATCCTTGCATCCCTGCTGCACAGGTTTGAGTGGAGGCTGCCCAAGGGGATGCAGCCGTGCGACGTGGATGTTCGGGACCGGTATAGGATGTCTCTTAACATGGTCACGCCAATCAAGGCCGTGCCACTACCATTGTTCTCGTGATGGATTGTTATCCTTGGTTGTGTGTGTAGATCTAGCACGCTTTCACTGTTAGTTTGCGTACGTGGTATCAACAGTTTGTGTTGGAATGAACTATCCAAGGGAGACGTTGGATCACAAGTGTAGTAATGAATAGGTAAGTGATGATAATGAATAAATGTACAAGTGCTTTGTGTAAACTGTCAAGCACTGAAGTTAAAGAACAATTGTCGTGTCGTCGCTCTAGAGGAAGGAGCGGTATTGGAAGCTTCATCGCCAGAAGAATAGTTGTGGGATGTCCTTTGGAATTGGAAGTTGAAGGTGGTACCGAAGGTAGCTTGTTGTGTTGGAGGGTTATACGGAAAGTCATGTCCCGGTCTTTAACGATTATATTCATCGCACAAATTCACTATTCGACGCCAAACTTTTCCGACGGTGCTTCGGATGGGATGATCATTGTTCAACCGTATTTGAGAGGGAGTGGTGGGTTGTGATGATTCCTTCAAAATAAGTATGATGCTATTGGTAAGGGTGGCTTCTCCTCTTATCAGAAATGCACTTTAGTTGTCCGGATGCTTGCATATGGAGTTCCCGGTGATTTAATTCATCAGTACATACAAATTAGTGAGTTCGCATGCCTTGAGTCATTGTACAATTTTTGCAAAGTTGTGGTGAAGGCATTTGGGCCGGAGTACTTGAGAGACCAAATGAGGATACAACCCGCTTGTTATCGATCAATGCTGTTGGGGAACGTAGTATTTCAAAATTTTCCTACGATCACGCAAGATCTATCTAGGAGAAGTATAGCAACGAGCGGGGAGAGTGTGTCCACGTACCCTCGTAGACCGAAAGCGGAAGAATTTAGTAACGTGGTTGATGTAGTCGAACGTCTTCGCGATCCAACCGACCAAGTACCGAACGCATGACACCTCCGCAATCTGCACACGTTCAGCTCGGTGACGTCCCTCGAACTCTTGATCCAGTTGAGGCCGAGGGAGAGTTTCGTCAGCACGACGTCGTGGTGACGGTGATGATGAAGTTACCGACGCAGGGCTTGGCCTAAGCACTACGACAATATGACCGAGATGGAAAACTGTGGAGAGGGGCACCGCACACGGCTAAAGATCAACTTGTGTGTCTATGGGGTGCTCCCCTCCCCCGTATATAAAGGAGGGGAGGAGGAGGAGGGCCGGCCACAAGGGGCGCGCCCAAGGGGGGATTCCTACTCCTAGTAGGAGTAGGTTTCCCCCTTTCCTAGTCCAAGTAGGAGAAGAAGGAAGGAGAGGAAGAAGAGAAGGAAAGGGGGGCCGGCCCCCCTAGCCCTAGTCCAATTCGGTTTGGGCTAGGGGGGGCGCACGCCACACCTTGGCCTGCCTCCTCTCTTCCACCACTAGGCCCATGAGGCCCAATAACTTCCCGGATGGGGGGGAGGTTCCGGTAAGCCCCGGTACTCAGAAACTTATCCAAAACGACCCGAACCATTCCGGTGTCCGAATGCAGCCTTCCAATATATGAATGTTTATGTATCGACCATTTCGAGACTCCTCGTCATGTCCGTGATCTCATCCGGGACTCCGAACAACCTTCGGTACATCAAATCACATAAACTCATAATACGAATCGTCATCGAACGTTAAGCGTGTGGACCCTACGGGTTCGAGAACTATGTAGACATGACCGAGACACATCTCCGGTCAATAACCAATAGCGGAACCTGGATGCTCATATTGGCTCCTACATATTCTACGAAGATCTTTATCGTTCAAACCGCATAACAACATACGTTGTTCCCTTTGTCATCAGTATGTTACTTGCCCGAGATTCTATCATCGGTATCACCATACCTAGTTCAATCTCGTTACCGGCAAGTCTCTTTACTTGTTCCGTAATGCATCATCCCGTAACTAACTCATTAGTTACATTGCTTGCAAGTCTTATAGTGATGTGCATTATCGAGAGGGCCCAAAGATACCTCTCCGACAATCAGAGTGACAAATCCTAATCTCGATCTATGCCAACTCAACAAACACCATCGGAGACACCTGTAGAGCATCTTTATAATCACCCAGTTACGTTGTGACATTTGATAGCACACGAAGTGTTCCTCCGGTATTCGGGAGTTGCATAATCTCATAGTCATAGGAACATGTATAAGTCATGAAGAAAGCAATAGCAATAAACTAAACGATCATAGTGCTAAGCTAACGGATGGGTCTTGTCCATCACATCATTCTCCTAATGATGTGATCTCGTTAATCAAATGACAACACATGTCTATGGTTAGGAAACTTAACCATCTTTGGTCAACGAGCTAGTCTAGTAGAGGCTTGCGAAGGACACAGTGTTTTGTCTATGTATCCACACATGCATCAAGAATCCGGTTTAATACAATTCTAGCATGGATAATAAACATTTATCATGATATAAGGAAATATAAATAACAACTTTATTATTGCCTCTAGGGCATATTTCCTTGAGTCTCCGACTTGCACTAGAGTCAATAATCTAGTTCACATTGCCATGTGATTAACACCCGATAGTTCACATCGCATGTGACCAATACCCAAAGGGTTTACTAGAGTCAATAATCTAGTTCACATCGCCATGTGATTAACACCCAAAGAGTACAAAGGTGTGATCATGTTTTGTTTGTGAGAGAAGTTTAGTCAACGGGTCTGCCATATTGAGAGCCGTATGTATTTTGCAAATTTTATATGTCTACAATGCTCTGCACGGAGCTACTCTAGCTAATTGCTCCCACTTTCAATATGTATCCAGATTGAGACTCGGATTCATCTGAATTAGTGTCAAAGCTTGCATCGACGTAACTCTTTACGTCGAACTCTTAATCACCTCCATAATCGAGATTTTTTTTCCTTATTCCACTAAGGATAATTTTGACCGCTGTCGAGTGATCCACTCCTGGATCACTATTGTACCCTCTTGCCAAACTCATGGTGAGGTACACAATAGGTCTGGTACACAGCATAGCATACTTTATAGAACCTATGACTGAGGCATAGGGAATGACTTTCATCCTTTTTCTATTTTTCTGCCGTAGTCGAGTTTTGAGTCTTACTCAACTTCACACCTTGCAACACACGCAAGAACTCCTTCTTTGACTGTTCCATTTTGAACTACTTCAAAATCTTGTCAAGGTATGTACTTATTGAAAAATCCTATCAAGTGTCTTGACCTATCTCTATAGATCTTGATGCTCAATATGTAAGCAGCTTCACCGAGGTCTTTCTTTGAAAAACTCCTTTCAAACATTCCTTTGTGCTTTCCAGAAAATTCTACATCATTTCTGATCAACAATATGTCATTCACATATACTTATCAGAAAGGTTGTAGTACTCCCACTCACTTTCTTGTAAATACAGGCTTTACCGCAAGTCTGTATAAAACTATATGCTTTGATCAACTCATCAAAGCGTATATTCCAACTCCAAGATGCTTGCACCAGTCCATAGATGCATCGCTGGAGCTTGCACACTTTGTTAGCACATTTAGGATTGACAAAACCTTCTCGTTGCATCATATACAACTCTTCTTTAAGAAGTCCATTAAGGAATGCAGTTTTGACATCCATTTGCCAGATTTCATAAAATGTGGCAATTGCTAACATGATTCGGACAGACTTTAAGCATCGCTACGAGTGAGAAAATCTCATTGTAGTCAACACCTTGAACTTGTCGAAAACCTTTTGCGACAATTCGAGCTTTGTAGATAGTAACATTACTATCAGTGTACGTCTTCCTCTTGAAGATCCATTTAATCTCAATGGCTCGTCGATCATCGGGCAAGTCAATCAAAGTCCATACTTTGTTCTCATACATGGATCCCATCTCAGATTTCATGGCCACAAGCAATTTCGCAGAATCTGGGCTCATCATCGCTTCCTCATAGTTCGTTGGTTCGTCATGGTCTAGTTAACATGACTTCCAGAAAGGATTACCGTACCACTCTGGTGCGGATCGTACTCTGGTTGACCTACGAGGTTCGGTAGTAACTTGATCTGAAGTTTCATGATCATCATCATTAGCTTCCTTACTAATTGGTGTAGAAATCACTGGAACTAATTTCTGTGATGAACTACTTTCCAATTCGAGAGAAGGTACAATTACCTCATCAAGTTCTACTTTCCTCCCACTCACTTCTTTCGAGAGAAACTCCTTCTCCAGAAAGGATCCATTCTTAGCAACGAATATCTTGCCTTCGGATCTGTGATAGAAGATGTGCCCAACAGTATCTTTTGGGTATCCTATGAAGACACATTTCTCTGATTTGGGTTCAAGCTTATCAGGTTGAAGCTTTTTCACATAAGCATCGCAGCCCCAAACTTTAAGAAACGACAGCTTAGGTTTCTTGCCAAACCACAATTCATACAGTGTCGTCTCAACGGATTTAGATGGTGCCCAATTTAACGTGAATGCAGCTGTCTCTAATGCATAACCCAAAAACAATAGTGGTAAATCAGTAAGAGACATCATAGATCGCACCATATCTAATAAAGTACGGTTACGACATTCAGACACACCATTACGCTGTGGTGTTCCAGGTGGCGTGAGTTGTGAAACTATTCCACATTGTTTTAAATGAAGGCCAAACTCGTAACTCAAATATTTGCCTCCGCGATCAGATCGTAGAAACTTTATTTTCTTGTTACGATGATTCTCCACTTCACTCTAAAATTCTTTGAACTTTTCAAATGTTTCAGACTTGTGTTTCATTAAGTAGATATACCCATATCTGCTCAAATCATCTGTGAAGGTCAGAAAATAACGATACCCGTCGTGAGCCTCAACACTCAGCGGACCGCATACATCGGTATGTATTATTTCCAATAAGTCAGTGGCTCGCTCCATTGTTTCGTAGAACGGAGTCTTAGTCATCTTTCCCATAAGGCATGGTCCGCAAGCATCAAATGATTCATAATTAAGTGAATCCAAAAGTCCATCCGCATGGAGTTTCTTCATGTGCTTTACACCAATATGACTTAAACGGCAGTGCAACTAGTATGTTGCACTATCATTATCAACTTTGCATCTTTTGGCATCACTATTATGAATATGTGAATCACTACGATCAAGATTCAATAAACCATTCACCTTGGGTGTATGACCACAAAAGGTTTTATTCATGTAAACAGAATAAGAATTACTCTTTGACTTAAATGAATAACCGTATTGCAATAAACATGATCCAATCATATTATGCTCAACGCAAACACCAAATGACATTTATTTTAGGTTCAACACTAATCCCGAAGGTAAAGGGAGTGTGCGATGGTGATCTTATCAACCTTGGAATCACTTCCAACACACATCCTCACCTTGCCCTCAACTAGTCTCTGTTCATTTTATAACTCCTGTTTCAAGTTACTAATCATAGCAACTGAACCAGTATCAAATACCCAGGGGCTACTATGAATACTAGTAAAGTACACATCAATAACATGTATATCATATATACTTTTGTTCACTTTGCCATCCTTCTTATCCGCCAAGTATTTGGGGCAGTTCCGCTTCCAGTGACCATTTCCTTTGCAGTAGAAACACTAAGTTTCAGGATTGGGTCTAGCTTTGGGCTTCTTTATGGGAGTGGCAACTTGCTTGTCATTCTTCTTGAAGTTCCCTTTTTTTCCCTTGCCGTTTTACTTGAAACTAGTGGTCTTGTCAACCATCAACACTTGATGCTTTTCTTGATTTCTACCTTCGCCGATTTCAGCATCACGAAGAGCTCGGGAAATCGTTTTCGTCATCCCTTGCATATTATAGTTCATCACGAAGTTCCAGTAACTTGGTGATAGTGACTAGAGAACTCTGCCAATCACTATCTTATCTGGAAGATTAACTCCCACTTGATTCAAGCGATTGTAGTACTCAGACATTCTGAGCATATGCTCACTGGTTAAGCTATTCTCCTCCATCTTGTAGGCAAAGATATTTGTCAGAGGTCTCATACCTCTCGACTCGGGCATGAGTCTGAAATACCAATTTCAACTCTTGGAACATCTCATATGCTCCATGGCGTTTCAAAACATTTTTGAAGTCCCGGTTCTAAGTCGTAAAGCATGGTGCACTAAACTATCAAGTAGTCATCATACCGAGCTTGTCAAACATTCATAACGTCTGCATTTGCTCCTGCAATAATTCTGTCACCTAGCGGTGCATCAAGGACATAATTCTTCTGTGCAGGAATGAGGATAATCCTCAGATCACGGACCTAGTCCACATCATTGCTACTATCAACTTTCAACTTAGTTTTCTCTAGGAGCATATCATAAATAAAACGGGGAAGCTATACGCGAGCAATTGATCTACAACATAGATATGCAAATACTATCAGGACTAAGTTCATGATAAATTTAAGTTCAAATAATCATATTACTTAAGAACTCCCACTTAGATAGACATCCCTCTAATCATCTAAGTGATCACGTAATCCATATCAACTAAACCATGTCCGATCATCACGTGAGATGGAGTAGTTTTCAATGGTGAACATCACTATATTGATCATATCTACTATATGATTCACGCTCGACCTTTCGGTCTCAGTGTTCCGAGGCCATATCTTCATATGCTAGGCTCGTCGGGTTTAACCCGAGTATTCTGCGTGTGCAAAACTAGCTTGCACCCGTTGTATGTGAACGTAGAGCTTATCACTCCCGATCATTGATACGTCTCCAACGTATCTATAATTTTTTATTGTTCCATGCTATATTATATTCTGTTTTGGACATTATTGGGCTTTATTTTACACTTTTATATTATTTTTGGGACTAACCTATTAACCGGAGGCCCAGCCCAGAATTGCAGTTTTTTGCCTATTTCAGAGTTTCGCATAAAAAGAATATTAAACGGAGTCCAAACGGAATGAAACCTTCGGGAACGTGATTTTCGGAACAAACGTGATCCAGAGGACTTGGACCCTACGTCAAGACATCAACCAGGAAGCCACGAGGTAGGGGGCGCGCCTACCCCCCTGGGCGCGCCCTCCACCCTCGTGGGCCCCACGTTGCTCCACCGACATACTTCTTCCTCCTATATATACCTACGTACCCCCAAACTACCAGATGCGGAGCCAAAAACCTAATTCCACCGCCGCAACCTTCTGTACCCGTGAGATCCCATCTTGGGGCCTGTTCTGGAGCTCCACTGGAGGGGGCATCGATCACGGAGGGCTTCTACATCAACACCATAGCCTCTCCGATGAAGTGTGAGTAGTTTACCTCAGACCTTCGGGTCCATAGTTATTAGCTAGATGGCTTCTTCTCTCTTTTTGGATCTCAATACAATGTTCTCCCCCTCTCTCGCGGAGATCTATTCAATGTAATCTTCTTTTGCGGTGTGTTTGTTAAGACCGATGAACTGTGGGTTTATGATCAAGTTTATCTATGAAAAATATTTGAATCTTCTGAATTCTTTTATGTATGATTGGTTATCTTTGCAAGTCTCTTCGAATTATCAGTTTGGTTCGGCCTACTAGATTGATCTTTCTTGCAATGGGAGAAGTGCTTATCTTTGGGTTCAATCTTGCGGTGTCCTTTCCCAGTGACAGTAGGGGCAGCAAGGCACGTATTGTATTGTTGCCATCGAGGATAACAAGATGGGGTTTATATCATATTGCATGAGTTTATCCCTCTACATCATGTCATCTTGCTTAAAGCGTTGCTCTGTTCTTATGAACTTAATACTCTAGATGCATGCTGGATAGTGGTCGATGTGTGGAGTAATAGTAGTAGATGCAGGCAGGAGTCGGTCTACTTGTCTCGGACGTGATGCCTATATACATGATCATACCTAGATATTCTCATAACTATGCTCAATTCTTTCAATTGCTCAACAGTAATTTGTTCACCCACCGTAAATACTTATGCTCTTGAGAGAAGCCACTAGTGAAACCTATGGCCCCCGGGTCTATTTTCCATCATATTAATCTCCCGACAACAAGCTATTTCTGGCGCCGTTTTTTTTTACTTTGCATCTTTATCATAAAAATACCAAAAATATTATCTTGTCATATCTATCAGATCTCACTTTCGTAAGTGACCGTGTAGGGATTGACAACCCCTTATCGCGTTGGTTGCGAGGATTTATTTGTTTGTGTAGGTGCGAGGGACTCGTGCGTGGCCTCCTACTGGATTGATACCTTGGTTCTCAAAAATGAGGGAAATACTTACGCTACTTTGCTGCATCACCCTTTCCTCTTCAAGGGAAAACCAACGCAGTGCTCAAGAGGTAGCAACCATCACGTGGTGTCTCGGCACGACGAACTGTCGCAACGGTGCATACTCAGGGAGAACACTTATACCTTGAAATTTAGTGAGAGGTCATCTTATAATGCTACCGCCGTACTACGAAAAATAAGATGCATAAAGGACAAACATCACATGCTATCAATATAAGTGATATGATATGGCCATCATCATCTTGTGCCTTTGATCTCCATCTCCAAAGCACCGTCATGATCACCATCGTCACCGGCTTGACACCTTGATCTCCATCGTAGCATCGTTGTCGTCTCGCCAATTATTGCTTCTACGACTATCGCTACCGCTTAGTGATAAAGTAAAGCAATTACATGGCGATTGCATTTCATACAATAAAGCGACAACCATATGGCTCCTGCCAGTTGCCGATAACTGTTACAAAACATGATCATCTCATACAACAAATTATATATCATCACGTCTTGACCATATCACAGCAAGCCCTGCAAAAACAAGTTAGACGTCCTCTACTTTGTTGTTGCAAGTTTTACGTGGCTGCTACGGGCTTCTAGCAAGAACCGTTCTTACCTACGCATCAAAACCACAACGATTTTTCGTCAAGTGTGTTGTTTTAACCTTCAACAAGGATCGAGTGTAGTCACACTCGATTCAACTAAATTTGGAGAAATAGACACCCACTAGCCACATGTGTGCGAAGCACGGCAGTATAACCAGTCTCATGAACGCGGTCATGTAATGTCGATCTGGGCCGCTTCATCCAACAATACCGCCGAATCAAAGTATGACATGTTGGTAAGCAGTGTGATTATTATCGCCCACAACTCTTTGTGTTCTACTCGTGCATATAACATCTATGCATGGACTTGGCTCTGATACCACTGTTGGGGAACGTAGTATTTCAAAATTTTCCTATGATCACACAAGATCTATCTAGGAGAAGCATAGCAACGAGCGGGGAGAGTGTGTCCACGTACCCTCATAGAATGAAAGCGGAAGCGTTTAGTAACGCGGTTGATGTAGTCGAATGTCTTCGCGATCCAACCGATCAAGTACCGAACGCACGACACCTCCGTGATCTCCACACGTTCAGCTCGGTGACGTCCCTCGAACTCTTGATCCAGTTGAGGCCGTGGGAGAGTTTCGTCAGCACGACGGCGTGGTGACGGTGATGATGAAGTTACAGACGCAGGGCTTCACCTAAGCACTACGACAATATGACCGAGGTGGAAAACTGTGGAGGGGGGTACCGCACACGGCTAAAGATCAACTTGTGTGTCTATGGGGTGCCCCCTCCCCCGTATATAAAGGAGGGGAGGAGGAGGAGGAGGGCCGGCCACAAGGGGCGCGCCCAAGGGGGGATTCCTACTCCTAGTAGGAGTAGGTTTCCCCCTTTCCTAGTCCAAGTAGGAGAAGAAGGAAGGAGAGGAAGAAGAGAAGGAAAGGGGGGCCGGCCCCCCTAGCCCTAGTCCAATTCGGTTTGGGCTAGGGGGGCGCGCGCCACACCTTGGCCTGCCTCCTCTCTTCCACCACTAGGCCCATGAGGCCCAATAACTTCCCGGGGGGGTCCGGTAACCCCCGGTACTCCGAAACTTATCCGAAACGACCCAAACCATTCCAGTGTCCGAATGTAGCCTTCCAATATATGAATCTTTATGTATCGACCATTTAGAGACTCCTCGTCATGTCCGTGATCTCATCCGGGACTCCGAACAACCTTCGGTACATCAAATCACATAAACTCATAATACGAATCGTCATCGAACGTTAAGCGTGCGGACCCTACGGGTTCGAGAACTATGTAGACATGACTGAGACACATGTCCGGTCAATAACTAATAGCGGAACCTGGATGCTCATATTGGCTCCTACATATTCTACGAAGATCTTTATCGGCCAAACCGCATAACAACATACGTTGTTCCCTTTGTCATCGGTATGTTACTTGCCCGAGATTCGATCGTCGGTATCACCATACCTAGTTCAATCTCGTTACCGGCAAGTATCTTTACTCGTTCTGTAACACATCATCACGTAACTAACTCATTAGTTACATTGCTTAGAAGGCTTATAGTGATGTGCATTACCGAGAGGGCCCACAGATACCTCTCCAACAATCGGAGTGACAAATCCTAATCTCGATCTATGCCAACTCAACAAACACCATCGGAGACACCTGTAGAGCATCTTTATAATCACCCAGTTACGTTATGATGTTTGATAGCACACTAAGTGTTCCTCCGGTATTCGGGAGTTGCATGATCTCATAGTCATAGGAACATGTATAAGTCATGAAGAAAGCAATAGCAATAAACTAAGTGATCATAGTGCTAAGCTAACGGATGGGTCTTGTCCATCACATCATTCTCCTAATGATGCGATCCCGTTAATCAAATGACAACACATGTCTATGGTTATGAAACTTAACCATCTTTGATCAACGAGCTAGTCTAGTAGAGGCTTACTAGGGACACAGTGTTTTGTCTATGTATCCACACATGCATCAAGTTTCCGTTTTAATACAATTCTAGCATGGATAATAAACATTTATCATGATATAAGGAAATATAAATAACAACTTTATTATTGCCTCTAGGGCATATTTCCTTCAAATGCTTCGAGAGGCTTTCTGGGGATTCTTGAAAGCATAGATTTTATGCATTGGAAGTGAAAGAATTGTTCATTTGCTTGGCAGGGGAAATATATGGGACATGTTGATGGTTGCACGGTCATACTTGAAGTTGTGGCATCACAAGATCTCTGAATTTGGCACTCCTTTTTCGTTGTGACAAGTTCTTACAATGGCATCAACGTGTTTCAGCAGTCTTTAGTGTGTGGAAGGCAATTCTTCAGAGGTCAACTATGAGATCAGTGGCCACCAATATGACAAGGAATACTACCTAGTTGATGATATATGTTCTGAGAGGACAACTCTATGTGCTTTTGGTGTGCTCCCATCTCTTTGGGTATTGTTTGGCACCCTGCTAGAACATGGAGCGTTGACACTATATGGGAGGTGATGACTACTTGTGTGATCATGCACAACATGATGTAGATAATGAGCGTGATGTCAGCATCTATGACCAACAGGGTGGGATCACCAAAGTGATTTGGTTGAGCCCATGGGTGGAGCGGCAACGTTTGCAGTCCATACAATTTCATCATGAAATGCGTGATCGGACAACTCGCATTCAACTTTAAAATGATTTGGTTGTGCATATGTAAACTCACATAGGAAACTAATAGTCCTATCTTCTCATTTTCTTCTAATCTATCTGCTACTCTCTCCGTCCCACAATATAAGACGTTTTTAGACTTACAATTTTAAATTCATTTGACTATAAACTATGTGATTTTCATTTATTGAAATGTAAACTATGTGGTTTACTTATTTATTCCATCAAGATTGTATGACCAAAATGATAAATTGAGTAAAGAAAAGGTCATGATGGATCAAATAGGTCGCCCGTTGGGTGCACTGTCATAGAATGACATACATTAAGCGGGCGCATGTACAAGTCGTCACCCAAACAGACAAAAGACAGACATATTTTGTGGCCGTTTGGGTTGGTCCGTTGAAATTGCCCTTATGACCGGTGCAAGTTGTGAAGTGGGAGCATGTAATATTGTCCCTACTGGAATTGCCAGCAGGTCAAAGCAAGATTCCTGCACACCAGTCCTGGGCTCCTGGCGGCCACCAGATCTTGGATGGAATGCGGACGATGCGATTGACCAGATGCTCTGGAAGGGGTGTGGGAGGGGTTGTCAGGCCTCTATCACTATCAGGGTTGCTGAGGTGTTTGCCTTCGCGAAGGCAAAATCTTTGCTCAGCTCCAAGGCTTTCGACATATCGTCATGGAGATGGCTTGCTTAGAGATTGCTTTTTTTTATATTCGACGTGAGAGGAGGATCGCTAATAATTCTGCTCACTAGCTAGTGTGGTGCTTGTAACAAGTATATACTAGTAGCTGGCTTAATGAGAGATCGAATCTTAGTTAAGCAAATTAAAGCTACCCGGATTCTATACTAGATTAGATGGAAAATAAAGAATTATTGATGGCAGGAGCGAACACGCGGATAATATTATAAGAGCTTGCTTTCCACGGCAAGAAGGTGGGGCTGGTTCCCGTACCCAGATTTGCGTGAACTGTACATTTTTCTATTTACGGGTCAAATGTATGGGATTTTCTCTCTACTCCCTTCGTCCGATGAAAAGTATACATATAGAAATTTTAGAACAACAAATTATGGAGTGAAGTAAAAAATGCATTGGAAAGGTGTAAGTCATCATTTTTCTCCTTTTCAATTATCTCACCACAATAAGCTAAGTGAATGTAGAAATTAAGAAGACCATGTATAGAATGTTATTGGTCTTGATTACGGTGTAATGAGGTAGAAACATTTCTTCTACTTAAAGTGCATTGGGAGGGTAGAAGCGGTGGCGCTGCCAGGAATAAAATCATGTGTAGTCACTTCAAAGTTGTGTAGTCAAATATACTCCTACATAAATTTATGTTTTTTTTGCATGATTTATACTTGACTAGTAAGGTACACGCACATTGCACGCATGAGATTTGGCAACCAAATTATGAATAAATATCACATTATAGCATGTAAGATTTGAGTCATATATGCATAATCTAGATGTTCGTTTAATTCTTATAGTTCATCTCATTCAAAATCAATTAGCTTTTATAAAAAAACTAATCTATTTTAAGATTCATGGAATTGGGCGTTGTAAAGCATAAAGTAAAAACAAATAATGACAATTCATCTAGAAAAAATAGGCAATTATGATACGGAAGATTCTAGAACAAAGGAGAAGTGCTTGTGTTTTGAGGTTTGTGCATTATGCTTAAGTTCAACCATGGAGTCTTTTAGATTGTACATGTGGCAAAATCTGATGGAATGTAGATGATATCCAACGGCCAGTAGTGCTCAAATTTGCCATCTCTGCACCGTCGGATTGGCTTCATCCAACGACCGTCTTTCAAAGTTATTCGCACACTATATAGGAGTATAGATGTATTACGGCTTTGCCAAAGAGCTGTATAGTCAAGTGACTACACAGTCTAGACGTGGCTTCGCCACTGGGTAGAAGTTCACTTTTTTGTTGACAAATTTTAAAGTCAAATGTACACTTTTTACCGGATGGAGGGAGTATACACTTGGGTTTTTGTGCACGAATATGTGTACATCTTTTTCATTGACTAGCAAAAAATTTCTACCCTTCGGACATGGAGTATTTGATCCCGAGCTCATATGCTCTTGCATGAGTAGTAAAATAAAAAAATAGTAAAATAATTCAAAAAAATCTGATTTTTTTGTGATGAACATTGATAAATTTTCTAACTGCGTGCAAAATTTCAGGTTGAAATGACATTCGTGGAGGTCTGGGCAAAAAAATCGATGGTCCAAAAAAACTATTGTTGGAAGCATTTTGGAGCATTGATTTTGTTATTTTTGCCCAGATCTCCACGAATGTCATTTTCATCTGAAATTTTGCACACAGTTAGACATTCATCAATGATCATCACAATTTTTTTTACTATTTTTTCGATTTTACTATTCACTAGAGGCTAACGCGCGCTTCGCAGCGCCATTCTTCACACGTATGATTAACTCTTTTATATCTCGTAGATTTGTGATCTGTTGTTTTGCTTGGATTTTATCTTTATTGGCTTGTGTTATAGCTATATTTTGGTGGTGTTTTTTTCGTTCGTATATCTCGTGTCAGGTTGCCTCTGGAGACAATATTTGTTCTGAGAGGAGAGTGGAGTTGTTTGATGTGTGATTGTGGAGTATTTACATGTTTCAACCTCGATATCACTCGTTGGTGGTGTTTGGGCCTCTTGGGAGCTCCTATACCATGCGAAAACCGTGGAATTGGTGTTATAACACTTGCATATGGGCCGCCCCATGAAGCTCTCGGTTGCTTAGCTTCTTTTTCCTCTCGTCCTACTGCCAGATCCGTAATAATTGGTTATCTTTTTTTATTTGAAAGTGTTAGTTTAATTAAAAGATTTTTAAGGATTTAAAAATGTTGCAGATTTAAAAATCATTGATTTTAGAAAAAGGTTCTTGAATTTCAAAAACTATTCACAAAGTAAATAAGATTTCAAATTTAAAATGTTCACAAACATTAAAAATGACCGTGAACTTAAAAATATCCACGAATTTAATAAATAATAATGAATCTGAACAAAATGTTAAATTTTTCTAAAAATGTTTTTAATACTCACAAATTTTCTCATGAATAAGAATGTGAAAAAAAGAGAATAAGAAATAAAACTAAATACGTAGCACATAACCTTACATGCGGGGCCCTTAGCGACCCCACAACCCCCAAAGCACTACAACGCTTCAAATCATGGGAGCTTAGTATCTCTATAGGTGTGGGAGCATATGAGCTCGGGATCAAAAGATTACTTTCGCTATCCTTCAGCCAAGTTTGCAAACCCTTTATTTCTATGGTGGTGATTCAAGTGTTTAGGTTCTAGTTGATTGACATGGTTTTCCTTTCAATCGATAGGGGATGGGCTTTAGTTCGTTAGTTTTGAACTAGTGAGTTATGCCTTAGCAAGCACGACAGTAGTCCTTTTGTTTTTCTTGTAGATGCATGTTGTAGCTTTTTTTTCTTTAAACACATGCATGTTGTAGCTTCGATCGCTCTCCCAGTTCATTTCTTTGTTAGAAATTCATCTTTCATTTTTAACAAGTCAGATGGTGATATTAAGGTTTCTTGTTCGTTTTGATTTGTTTTAGTTGTCCAAGTGATTTATTGTTTTTTAGTGTGCGAGTTTTTCTAAAATGTACATTGAGTGTATCGGTATTTTTTGTGTGTGGGCACGAGATCGCCTAAGTGATTTTTATGTTTCCAGTGTGTGCTAGTGTTTTCTCTCTCTTTGTGAGTCCCTTTTTTTTTTTGTGCGCTGTGTGTGAGAGAGAGATGGTGGAGGATCCACCACCTATATATGGTGCGAGAGAGAGATGGTGGAGGATCCACCACCTATATATGGTGTGAGAGAGAGATGTGTGTGTGTGTGCACGCGCGAGTGTGTGTGTCTTTGCGTGCATTTTTTAGATGTCAATATACAATTAACCTCTAATATTCTTATTTTATTTTTACATGCAAGTTTTGTGCAATTTATGTGCAAATTGTATAACTCTCTAGAAGTCACACCACTAAATGTTTGTCCTTATATATTGTGGGACAACACAAGTTCTATTGGGACATCTGTGCACATTTTTTATTATTTATTTTAAGTTTCTTTTTTATTTTTCCTTTCTTCTTTAGGGTAATAATTATTCTCTTAATTCATTATAGCTTAGAATAATATAAGCTTTTGTTTTTTTTAATGAATGGCTTTGCATACCGATATTTTTTTTTTTGCTTTTTTTAATTGTTCTACTTGAAATATAATTATTATTAAATTTACACTATTATATGCAAGCGTAAGCTTATTGTGGATTAGTGAAGGTTCTATAAAATTTGTTGCAACATCATTTGCTTTGACTTTTTTTCTTCATTTTCTTTCTTATTTTGGGGTACTACCAATACTCTTAGTCCATTCTACTTTAGAACAAAAAATTCATTTTTATTTTATTATTTCTTTGTTTATTAAGGCTTAGTTGAGTTTTTGGTAATTGATATTCTTTACTATATTGTACATGCGACAACATATCGGATGTTGTAGTTGTGTGACACTACTTAATTTCGTACTATAAACTCGAAATGGAATCCGTTGATTCATTGATCGACTTGAATCATAATAAGTATTAGAGTTGAACTAGTTTACCCTTGTTCTTACACAATACCTAATGGTGCAAGTTTTCACTATACCCTAATTCTCACAAATAAGAATAGAGTTTGACAATAAATATGACTGATTGTTCATGTTAGCCACATTATATATATACTAGTAGGCGGAGGCGCGACACCACGCCGCGTCCGTGCTTGAGCCTGTTGTACGTTTATTTGGCTGATGTTTTTGTTTGAACACTTGAGTAAAGCTAGCGTAGAAGAACAAGGGTGGCGGGGGTGATGACTGTAATCTCTGGAGGCTGCGATGGAAAGATGGTGTCTTACATTGTTTGAAAGGTACTCCCTCCGTTCCAAGTTACTCGTCGTTGTTTTAGTTCAGAACTAAAACAACGACGAGTAATTTGGAACGGAGGGAGTACATAACTGCAAATAATGGAGGGAAACCATTTGGATATATGCATGTGTAGTAACATGAAGCTGATTAGCACGTAGCAAACACTAAAGTTAACATAATCATCAGCACTGAAATGACAGCGGTGGCTAGGAATCATTTACTGATAAAATCATCAAAAGTTAGAACAAAAGCCAGTACATATACGATCAACCATCACTCCATAGCTGATGGAATACAATCCCGCATAATGAAAAACTGCAAGTTTGGTTTTCCTTCAACAAAATTTAAGAGTTCAACTTAGCAACTAAATCTCTCTAACACACGCAAGTTGATATAGAGTTGATCCTTTACTGCATTTCTGAACAAATTGCCCAAGATGAAACGATGACCGACATTTGAACAACATGTGTTTGTATTTGCCTTGCTTGAACCTTTTCTGCTTACATTGACCTTACAGAAAAGACCATTGTTATGGACTATGATTTAATTCCGGGCTGTCCATCCACACAAATATATTTTTCTTTTTTTTTTGACATGCTATGTTTTCTATGTTGACGTCATCTAAAAATGGAATTGGAAATTTTGCATACCTATGCCACAAAGCATGATGTTGTCCACAGTTCTGCTAAGCATACTTCTACAAAGATATGATCGCCGTGCTTGGAGCATGAAAAAGCAGAAGGAACAACCTTCTTAGTTCCATACATTTGTTAAAATAATTGAGTGGCCCCTAGCAGTCGACAGGATAAAATGAAGTTGAGTGTTCATGTGGGCTTAAGGCGGTATGCTTAGTGTGCATATATTGATGAAATTTAAGTAAACAAAATAGTGAAACTTCCATGTGTGACTTGTTTCCTGATTCAACATCCACTTAGTTCCCCAAAATAATTTATCTGAGGTAATATCATCAGCATTGTGATTTATTTACTATGGCCAAACACCAAAATGAGTATATATACAACTATAACAAAATGAATTAGCAATTTGTTAGGTGGTGTGTGTGTGTGTGTGTGTCATGTGATCTGATTCAAAAATTACTGAATAACATCCATGCAAAAATATTTTCACACCTGACATAACAACTAAAAAGAACATTAATTTTACCTTTTATGCAAGATCAAAGATGTATCAATAGTGCAATTCATTAGCAAACCAGGGATTTAATGAATGGTCATTTCAAAAAATGGCCATAGTGTCAGATATAAAGCTATTGTCCCCACTTACATCTTTAACTACAATGTATATATGATGGAATTTCATCTTGTTGAAGATTACTTCTTTGATGCCTTATGGAAGTTAAGGTGTTGAACTCATTGTTGAACAACTATAAATATTGCAGCTCTGCAAGTATTGAACTTGTTACACATAGACAACTAACAATGCATAAAAACTATGCACCATTTGTCCTTGAAAGCGACTTCGACCGATCCATGCTTGAAAACTATTTTAGTTGCTACTTTGTCTTTGTAAGAAAACCAATTATTCTTCTCTTGTTTGCAACCAATGTTGTGTCATTAGGCCATGTGAATAGTACATCATGAACTGATGTTGCAGTAGCACTTCACGGACTACAGATCATGACACAATCTTGTTGGCATATAAACAGAAAAATACATAGGTGGAGATCAAGTAGGTCCTAATTTTGTAGCATCTCAAATTATGAATCTTAGATTACACTAGAACTCCGAAGCAAAGTGAAACTACAAAAAAAGCAAGAAATAACTTCCATGAAAAACACTGAAATTAGAAAAAACGCACCAACCACAATCCACTATTGACTTTAATCAATTATATATTAAATTTGAATGTTTTGTTTTCGAGGAAGCAACAAA
Source organism: Triticum aestivum (assembly GCF_018294505.1). Taxonomy (NCBI): domain Eukaryota; kingdom Viridiplantae; phylum Streptophyta; class Magnoliopsida; order Poales; family Poaceae; genus Triticum; species Triticum aestivum. Next base: position 284,421,135 of record NC_057808.1, on the reverse strand, counting down.
AAAAATATGTGCCTTGAAACACCATTGAAATTAACTACTACCTTGTTGTAGTACATGCTTAAAATAGCTAAATGACAACTTAAATTGTCTGTAAACAATTTTGTAGCAAAGATAGTGATATAGAAAAATATATATTAAAAGGAATATAATGAGATTATTTGGAAAGGTACAAGATAGTTTCTGATCCTGTACATGGTACTATAACGATCTAAAGCATACTTTTTCTCAACTTAGAATGACCTATTGCTATTTCAAACTCAAAGAAGTGGAGTAATTCAGCGTAACAATTGATTGAATCAAAAATATGCATTTACAGCATGGACGCACACACCAAAAAAAATACATATATTATGTCTAAAGGGGAAACAGATTAAAGTGCAAGCACAAGACTAAGAGTAACTACTCTTTCAGAAACTCAAAATGAAACAATGCAATATGAGGCGCACCTGTTTAGTCACTTGTGCTCCCTATCCCGTCGGTATACGACCACATCAGTAACATGTTGGTGCAGGCTAGAGTAGGAAGTTATAGAAAAAGGAAGTGCTCACCAGTGACAGTTGTAGGTCAGCAGATGCGACAGTGGTCAGCACACTATATGGAACATGACATGCAACATGAACCCCATGTCCATAGCGGTGAAGCCAGCACAACAGAAAATTACCATCTTCTATTGAACCATATGAGCCAGAGGTCGAATGCAGTGTATCACGGGGTTGTGGATCTGGGCTGGGGAGCTTGCCGGAATTTGATCCAGGGTTGCGGGAGGAAGGCATGGATATGGAAGGGATGCAATAGTGCAGAGAATTGAAAGTCGACCCAGATTTCGTCGGCAGTCCTCTGCAGTTTCTTTGTCCATAAGAAAAATGAAGGCCGTCAAATACAATGTATGTTCTATCTGTGTCCATAAGAAAAATCCAAGCCATCAAATACAACCTCCGTTGTTTTGTGTCCAATAGAAAAATTCAGGCCATCAAATATAATATCCGTTGTTGTGTGTCCAAGAGAAAAATTAGCCATCAAATACAAAAAATCAGAGTATCATTTTGTGTTCATCTGTTTAGGCAAGAAGAATGATGGCCAGATTTATAGGAAGTTGAGATCATGCAGGTGAAGGGATATTGAGAACTAACCTCTAAGCTACACTGTGTCAATCGGCCCAAGGAGTTGTTCTGTTTGCCTCCTCGGATGAGGAACACATGAATAAATCGATTAATTAGTCAATGCCAAATATAGATGTGCCAATATCGTTGGTATCATTCAACATCTTTTTTTTTTGCAAAATTAATGCAAGGAAATGAACATACTATTTATTGGATGTGTGGCCCTTACCTTGTCAAGATCGAGCTAGTTGTTGAGAAGAACCAATGGGCCAAGCACAATGACGTCATTTGCTTGGTCTGCCTCCTTGACTTGCCAATGTGCTCCTTCTCCTTACTAGTAAATGCGCACGTGCAACGCACGTTAATATTTAGGCAATATATTAATTGCACGCCGATATTAGCTATGCTATTATTGGTGTGTTAATTGTGTAATTAGTGCAATATTTGGTATGATATTAATTGCACGTCAAACATGTTGAACGCTCGCCATTGGAGCAGTCTAGGTCGTTGGATTGACTTAATTTGATGGCCAAGATCAGTTGGATCTGCCCTTTTGGGTCTTTTTATATTGGTATAGATATAGATTATCCATGCTGGAACCATGTCGGACCGGCGACTCGCAACAGCGCACGC